>NW_028301563.1:18697500-18757500 GCF_042242905.1 Orbicella faveolata
CTGTAGTAGACGGTTTCTTTCACATGCGTGTTTTTTGCCTGCTTGAGAATCTATCAAAATAATTATTGTAACACTGAATGTTGACCAGACTGGCCTTCGTTAACATAAACCATGTACATTTATGTTCTGTTATTGTGTTTTTGATAACCAGTCTTTAAGGATGTGAACACTCCGTCACCATTCATTGAGAAGTTTCCCGATGTCGAAGGTGAAGGTGCCAAGGCCGCCTTGCCAGATCACATCTATGTGGACAGCATGGGATTCGGCATGGGAATGTGCTGTCTTCAGGTACGTGTACTACTCACAAACGCATTACTTTGTTGACCTAATAATAGCCGTATTCTTTAAGAGGAGACAATAAACTGCATGTAATGCTAAAGAAAACATGTAACACGGACTACGAATTCCGAGTGTGGGAAAACAGTTACCACGGATTCCAAGCGCGGGAAAAGATTTACCACGGATTCCAAGCGCGGGAAAACATTTACCACGGATTCCAAGCGCAGGAAAACATTTACCACGGATTCCAAGCGCGGGAAAACATTTAACACGGATTCCAAGCGCTGGAAAACATTTACCACGGATTCCGAGCGCGGGGAAACATTTAACACGGATTCCAAGCGCGGGAAAACATTTAACACGGATTCCAAGCGCGGGAAAACATTTAACACGGACTCCAAGTAGGTAAATCATGTAAAATGGAGGAAAATGAGTAAACACGGTTTCTATGCTCAGAAAAACATGTAACACGGCTGCCAAGTACGGGAAAAGCAAGACTCGAAATCAAACAAAGCAAACAAACAAGCAAAAATTAATGTTAGCCAAAGTACTATTCTTTATCTTGCACCTGATTGGCTAAGTAGATGACTGGTCCGTTCTCATTGGCTGTCTTATTATGCACGTGACCTATACGCTACGAAAACACGAAAACAAAGGTGGCGGGAAATAATTGTCTGAACATTTTGGTGTTACTGACCTAAAAGCTCTCAGTAAATTAATTAGTTTGTAGATTACGTCAACAAATTGCTGCTTTTTTATTTAACATTACAGATGACTTTCCAAGCGTGCAGTATCAGCGAGGCAAGAAATCTGTATGATCAGCTGGCAGTGGTCACTCCTATAGTTGTAAGTATTATATCTTATCATGTAGAAAACACGATATAGACGCTTTCCATTCGACCAAAAATTCCAATTTGAACTTCCGGAGCAATTCAGTGGTGAGTGGAACATCATTTTCCGGAATTCCGGAAAAGAGGACAGTCTTTCTTTTCGCTAAATTACTTAGCGGGAATTCTGTTCCATTTGATTTCCTTTCCCGGGATTTTCCGGTTGAATTGTTGCCATTACGATATTTAACAATTTGGGGGTTTTCCGGAAACTTTCCCAGGAAAATCCCATACCATTTCTCCCTTTACTTGAGTTTCGGAATTTGCGGTTGAATTTAAAAATTTCCGATATTTCGCGCTTTCTCGCATGAGGTGGTGCTGACGAGAGAAGTGGGCCTAATTTTTGAAATGAAACTCAGTCTTTGTAAAGTTTAGTTATGTTTGTTTGGTAGAAACTCTTAATTGATTGAAATTTATGGGCCACCAATTATGTCAGTGTTGCTACAGTGAATTTCCCTGTGCTTTTCTTGAAGATGGCGCTGTCTGCAGGCACCCCAATACTTCGCGGATACCTCGCAGATCTTGATTGCCGCTGGAGTGTAATTTCAGGCGCAGTGGATGATCGTACACCCGAGGAGAGGGGACTGGAGGTGAGTTTGAAGAAGATACGTGGCTAGGCTGAGCTTAGCTGTTGGTGACCTTGCGTAGGACATGATTCCAAACCTTTGTTTGTAATGTATTCTTTTGTTTGTTTTCTCTCTTGCAGCCTTTGAAGGAAAACAGGTTTGTCATCCCCAAGTCGCGATATGACTCCATCAGTACATACCTGTCACCAGAGGGAATTAAGTACAGTGACATTGACTTGGTGTACGACAATGAGATTTATCAGCAGCTCGTGGATGCTGGTTAGTGACGTTAGTCTCAATAAGCAGCACAAAATAGTGTTGCATATAGGTACCTTGTAGCCACTGAACGAGGGCATTAACACTCCTTTCGGGAAAAAAAAAAAAGCGTTAAAAAACGTTATCCCTGTGATTGCCAAAATATGGAACTTCTTGAGCGGTAGCTGCCGTTTTGGCTGCTTTGCCCTTCTTCTTGGACGACTTGGTTACATGTTCACTCATTTTATGCAACCAACAGAGCAAGTTTGTTCAACTTTGCTCCTTTACCATCATTTCGGACCCCTGAACACACCAGAGAGTGGCGCTTATTCCAAGTCAACTACATGTAGGTACACAGAACGTAGACAATCACAAGGGTAGATTGTGGCAGTTTATATATCTAATAGAGATGGACCTGTGATTAACCTACAAAACTAACATCGTCTGTTATCATCCTTACTCTTAACTGTTGCGAAATCTAAATTCTTATTAATAGGTAGCAGTTTTCGCCTAAGTAAAGTTGAGTCGACACCCTTCTTGACAACGTAGACTCTTTTATTATATGGAGAAGAGTGTTTTACTGGGAACTAAACCACTCGTAGATTCCATACGCCACTTCATCCGGGACCCGAGTGGCGTATTTTCCGTATGTCACCTTTGTGAGTGTCGTATCGTTCAATGAAGTCACGATTCCCGCCTTTTGCTTTTGTTGAATTGGTTTCTCCATATAATAAAAAGAACCTTACACGTTGGCTCGAAGATATGAATTTTATGCTCTCGTGGCAACAACAATATCTCACTCGTTCGCTTCGCTCACTCGTGAGATATTGTTCTTGCCACTCGAACGTAAAATTCATATCTTCTCGCCACCGTGTAATATCCTCTACATACATACTTGGGTGTAGTGATTAACAACCGGTTCTCCTGGTCTCCTGGGAGGCGCGGTAGCCTCATGTTTAGTGCGCTCGACTCCGGAGCGAGCGGTCTGGGTTCGAGCCCTGAGGCCTGTTTCTCGAAAGCCTAAGAAACGTTTCGGGCCCGTAAAGCCATTTTTAGTTCATCTGCATCTAAAACGAGAGAAGTGTATACGCCTGAAACTTCTTGTATGAAGGGAACCTCTGTTCGTATTAAGAATATGTAAATAAAACAGCTCTGTAATCATAAGGTTTAAGATTTTGCTGCGGTTTTCCGGGTGCGAAAACATTTCGGGACTTATGAGAAACGGGGCTCTGGCCGGGGACACTGTTGTGTTCTTGGGCAAGACACTTAGCTCTCACAGTGCCTCTCTCCACCCAGGAGTATAAATGGGTACCGGCGAACTGTTGGGGAAACCAAACAAATTGCGGGGAAGTGACCTGCGATGGACTAGCATCCCGTTCAGGGGGAGTAGAGATACTCCTAGCCGCTTCATGCTACAGAAACCTGGATAAGCTCCGGCAGCTATGAGCCAGTCGGCTCCAAGGCTTCACTTTTCTCCCGGTCTGATCACATTGAGTCTGTGCGTAGCAAAATAAGTAAAAAATTAGGCCTTTTGAGGCGTATTAAGTCATGCCTCCCCCCTTAGTGCAAGAGTTACTTTTTTAATAGCTTTGTTTTACCTCTTTTGACTGTGGAGACATAATTTGTGGTGACAGGGGAAACGCCTCCTTAATGCCCGAGCTACAAGTGTTACAAAATAAGGCTGCGCGCCTTATATTAGATCTTCCTGCGCATTCATCAGCTACTGAAGCGCTAAAGAGGCTTGGATGGAAGCCTCTAACGCGCCGCAGACTGGAGCATCGTGCTGTTTTCATTTATAAATTACTCAATGACCATTTCATCAACAATCTCATTTAATGGCGATTTTCATGGTTATAATACCAGGTCTAGAAATAACATCCGCAAATCTACCGCCAATAGAACCTGGGGTCACTGGTCTTCAATTAACCTCTGTTCAGAAATATGGAATAGGTTAGACATTTCATTAAGGAATGTAGAGTCGCTGACTTCATTTAAACGTGGCTTGTCTAAAGCCGTTTTATGAAGGTTTTTATTTAGTTTTCTTCTAACTTTTGTATACATATTCTTAGATTTTTTAATTTATTTTCTTTTTGTATTTTATATTTCTCAATTTGTAGTTATTTTTATCTAAGTAATTTTTTGGAGGACCCTTCTGTAAACCACTCTACTGTGATGTTGGTATCCTCATTTAAGATTACTAACTACTTCTACTACTATCTTTGTGTTATTTTTCTCGTTTGATGTCCTTGTTTTGTTCAATTCCCATTTTAGGTATCGATGAACAGTTGGCTCGCCATTATGCGCATTTATTCATCCGGGATCCTTTGACCTTGTTTCATGAGCACATCTATGAAGACGATGAGCAGAACACGGATCACTTTGAGGTAACACCAATATCAAGTAAACTACCGCCCCCCGCCCGCCCCCACCGTTACCCCCGTTTCTGCGTCCTATTGTTAGAGATCTCCATATGATGATTTGCAAATTACTGCAACATATGAAATAATGACTTGATTTTTTTCCCTTGATCGTGTCAATGTAATTACATAAATGTGTTAGTACTGTAGTTGCCAGCATGTAACAATCTTTTTTCAAACTGATTGATTGTTAATACTTTGTTGGAATTTCGTGACTTTCTA
The DNA here is from genome assembly GCF_042242905.1 of Orbicella faveolata. NCBI lineage: Eukaryota > Metazoa > Cnidaria > Anthozoa > Scleractinia > Merulinidae > Orbicella > Orbicella faveolata. The sequence continues at coordinate 18,702,127 of NW_028301563.1, forward strand.
TTAACTTGTATCATCGCCATTTTTGTTATCTGACTTCTGCGCATTCATACTCTGTGTGTCACTTTCCTATTCGTTTGTTGGTTTTTGTTGCACGTCACAGGTGGGACCCAACCAATGGTGAATCCCTTCTAAAATTCTGACTGGACCTCTACTCACGATATGCAATGATAAACACGCTACTCTGCCGCCTTACTACTCTGATGCCGGGCCAATTAAGTGAATAATTTTTCGTCGTGCCGTTTATTGACTGTAGGATCAGGGTGATGTACCTATCCCTCATGAATAACAGAGAATTTGAACAGAATACTGAACAATTTGTTTTATTTTGCTCCTCAGAATATCCAGTCCACCAACTGGCAGACCATGCGTTTTAAACCGCCTCCCGCTAACTCGTCCATCGGCTGGAGAGTGGAATTCAGACCCACTGAGGTAATATATTAGTATAATTTTTAGTATCCTTATAGCTCCCGGCATTATGCATTGCGCAGTTACAAATGTTACATGTAGCAGTGGCTCTCAGCGAGCTCATTCAATAAAGGTACCTTTTTCCCTTGGAATACTTGAGGAAGTTTCCAGGAGAAAAGTATTACGAAGCCTCGATTCACATTTTTCTCTTCGCGCTAGGGAAGTTCTGAACGCATTTTAGATGAAGTGTAAGCAAAATGTCAGAAATAGTACATTTGAATTGAGCACTCACAGAATAGAACTGCAATGCAGACTTTGAAATTCTAAGGGAGCAGTGGAATCAGCTCGCTCGTTGTCTGCTTGTCTTTCTTTTCTTTTGTCTTGGTAATCTTGCCAGGTTAAACTTTTTAAGAGGTAAGAAAGATATCACATATATGTAGTGTAGTTAACCAGTTAATTACATTGTTTGGTTTTCTTGTTTTTTCCAGGTACAACTGACAGACTTCGAGAATGCCGCCTATGTAACCTTCATTGTGCTTCTCACGCGAGTCATTTTGTCATTTGACCTCAACCTGCTTATTCCCTTATCCAAGGTGAGAACTTACAAAGAAAAACTGCCTTCTGTCAGCAAATGTATGATGGATAGAACTTGTCCCACTCTTTCATTTATACATGTAGAGAACCTACACTTACCTGACCATGGTGATTAGACCATATTCGTATTCTCGGTACAGGACTGGAACTAGCTTGTAACTGAGGCTAATGCGGGAAATCTTTTCAAATACAAATGACATTAATCTCTTGTTAATGATATTCCTCCTCATGAGCCTCCATCGCAAGCTAGTTCCAGTCCCATACCGAGGATACGAATATGGCCTAGTGTACTTGGATACGATCACACATGAATGTTAGAAGTGCAGTCGTTAAATAGCCATGCCACTTTTCGAGTAAACCTTCATCGTTATAGATAAACATATAATAATTCAGTCCCGTCGTTTTGTAGGCTACGGGTAGTCCCTCCTTCGCTTAGTCCGTTGTGTCACGCGGCCATATTTTTCCACGCGGCTTTTTTAAGTTGTCGTTCGAAGGACTAAGCGAAAGAGGGACTATTCGTGGGTTACGACGTGTACAATTACGATAATTATCTTGTTTATTTATTATTGTTAATTGTTCATTGATTTTTTTTTTTTTTTTTTTTTTTGCGGGAGGAAATTATTGTTATTGTTGTTGTTTTGCTGTTTTTTTTTTTTTTTTTTTAAACAAACAAAAAACATTGCCTTCGTCTTTTTATGACAGGTTGACGAGAACATGATAACTGCTCAGCAAAGAGATGCTGCTCGTCAGGGAAAGTTCCACTTCAGGAAAACTTTGAAGAGATGTAAGTGATAACTCTGTTCCATTTGCTTAGCGATTTTCTTTTTTTCTGTACAATCTTCGCGTAACAATTCAATAGTTTTATTGAAAGGTCGCTCCTTGTTTACATTTCCAAGGTCCCACTGTGACAAATGGAGACGTCCAAAATGGTGATTCAGATTGCGACGGGTTCGAGCTGATGACGATTGACAAAATCATCAACGGCAAGGTGAGACAGACTGAAAATATTTTCGTTGCATTTTTTTTTTCCTCTTTCTGCAATGTAAGTTTACACTTACTCTTTACATTCGGTGAAGTGGTGACGGAAAGCATTTGATGCGGTTTCAGAGTGTAAACGCGGCTTTCAGGTTTCTCCGGCGTAGTGTGAACGGGGCCTAACTTGTCTAGGACTTCTCTTGGAAGTTTGTTCATTTGTGCTGATGTTGCATCATTCTTTATTTATACGATTATGGCAGCTCGTAAACTGATGTGAACGCGCCAACTAACTTAACACATACGTGTAGCAACTAGCCTACTAAATTTTTTTTTTTTCCTTTAAAGTTTTCTTTCTTGGTTCTTATTTCTTTCTCCTCTCGTTTTGTTATTGTTGTTGTTGTTATTGTTGTTGTTGTTGTTATTGTTGTTGCTGTTGTTTTCTTATTCCTTCTTTAATTATGTCTCATGTAGGATGGTGAATTTCCCGGACTCATACCGCTGATCGAAAGTTACCTTGGCAACGTGGATGTCGACATTGACACACGATGCACCATTTCCCAATATTTGAAACTTATTTCGAGGAGAGCTTCAGGTGAGTTTGGTCGATCTAATGCTGCGTTTTGAAAATTATATTTTGAGGGGCAATAATAACTAACTTAGAACTTGTGGATGTTATCAAAACAACAAAAACAACAAAAACAAACAAACAAATAAAAAACCCTTTTCCTATTAGTGCTCTTCCATGAATTAATCCATTACGGTAAGCTCCGTCCTGGTAGGCAACCTAGATTTATCTAGAGAACATTGCTATTGGTTTTGTGAGTTGGTATTTTCTTGTTCAAAAGCATGAATAAGTGAGTCAAACGTTTTCCTCTGTGTTTTAGGTGAGCTGCTGACTACAGCGCAGTGGGTTCGCAGATTTGTCGACGAGCACCCCGATTACAAGAAAGATTCGGTTGTTAGTGAAACGATTTGTTACGATCTAATGAACACTTTTGATCGTATTAGTCGGGGAGAAGTCGGCGCACCGCAACTCTTTGGAAAACCCACATCGAAAACGAGCGATGTGTTGCTGAAGAAATGCTTGGAAATTAAGGAAGAGATGCGGAAAATAGAGGCTGGAAAATAAGTGAGATGATTCACTCACCAATGCAAATACTGTGCTGTATATAAATCATATTTTGAAAACTATCAACTGAGCCTTCGATTGTCATGTTTTAGTCAGTGTATACACTACATGTAAGTAAGATAATGTGTCTTTGACTAGTAAGTCCACATCTCGTCTGAACAGACGATTCTTCCTGGATGGTAGTAGGACTGTCAAAGTTTCTTCGTAAATACTTTACTAGATAGCAATTACAGTATCATACGTGAAAGTAATAGTTCCAAGTTAAAATATTAATTCTCGTTACTTACCATTGCGGATTTCAAGATAAATTATGAGAATTTAGTTGAAGATGTAAAGAATATCCTCTAGTTAATATAGTTTTCTTTTATACTTTTTATTACCTGTCGGGTGGTAAAGGCAATCAGCTGTTGATTACTTGAGAAATGAAAGAATTAATAGCAAGCTGAAGTTGCCTTAGAACTGAGAAGAGAGCGAGCTCGTCACATGTAGTTTTATCTGTGCTTGGAAACGGTCCTATTTGCTACACTCGGTGCAATCGTGAGAACTTGTTATAGTTCTGCAGAACAAACTATAGGTTGCGCTTAACGAAAAAAAAAAAGCTATACCGATAATCAGTCACAAACGAAAGCAAAAATCATGTGAAGCTGTCAGTTGGGTAGAGGTATGCATGTTCGTGAAGGATCGCAGCTTTTAAATGATTTCGGAGAGGTTATTTCTTTTGGTTAATCTGTCAGGGTCCACTTGAGATACTCGTAGGCTTTGCTTTCAGAGTCTCGCTACAGTCTCCGTATTTCTTTTGTTCTTGTTTTGATCTTTGTTGCTAATCGAAGATACATGTGTCACGCAACATTATCTGGTTTTGGTTGTTTTGTTTGTTTGTTTTGCGGTGGCTTGTGATTGCTTATCATTATTATTATTATTTTTCATTTTGGTATTTATTAATTGAGTAAATACACACAATACATAACATTTTTACCAATTTATAAACAGGCAACTATTCATGCAAGAAATTGACAAAACATCCATTTAACCAGGTGTGAAATCATAAACACTTATTCCATGCGGTTTGTCGTGATATTTGGTGTCTCATTTAGTGTTATAACATTTGGCGACCGTATGATTATACATTGTAGCAACGAACTTAGAACGGAACTCAGAACAGAGATTTCATTCGTTGGTTAATGCTATATAAAAGCTATGCGATCGTACCACAGATCGAGACTTCAGTGTATAATAATTAGAAAATAGTTATCATTCACATGGCATGTAAAAACATGGTTGTCCCTACTACCGTCACATAAAGGTGTGGATTGTAACAAGACATGAGTTCTAGGCTAGATTTCGTATTAGTAATAAAGTCGTAGTTGATTTATTTTGCGCCAGTCGTCTACAATCTTGCTCCCTGGGTTTTCCCTTAGACTGATCGATACGGGTTGGAAAAGGATTAGGGCTAGGTTCCATTGCAGAATTTTGGAGACATATTCATTGATTTTGCAACTTCAAAGTACCAGCATTATCTCCTCCTCCTCCTCCTCCTCCTCCTCCTCCTCCTCCTCCAGCATTCTTAACGACGATTAATCCGCAAGATCAGCGCTCAATCGATGGTTTGTTCGTTTCTTGAATTTTGTCATAGTTTTGATTAATTGGTAACAGGGCTTCGCGTCGTCCAATTCAGTCTGTAATCATACTCGTGATTAAATTATCAAATCGGACTCCCGCTTCGCGGTCGTCCGATTTTGTTAATCACTCTATGATTACAGACCGAATTGGACTCCACCCAGTCCTATTACCAGAAATAGGGACTTAAAGCAACGACAACGCGGACGGCGACGGGAACGCGATAAGATCAAGGAAAAGCCAAAAGGTCCACTGTGCAGGATTGGCGGGAAACAGGTTGACGTTCTGCGTTCGGGCCCGACGTGAGTGACGCTCATTTCGCGTTGTCTGAAAGCGTGAGTTTTCGCTTTCGTTTCCTCTACTGTGTCAACGCTAAATAACCCGTGGTACAGATTACGAGGAACTTTAATGCTTTTTTTCTCTTGTTATGTGAGATATTTGATTTTAAAGAAACGCCGAGAAACCTGAAGCGAACTCAAGCCAGTCGGCGAACATGTGAGTACCGTATAATATATCTTTTTGAAAGCTTATGTAAATAAAAACAACTTACATGAATTTCAATCGAGATTTTTCCTTTCAAGAAGTACTCAAATGTCAAATGGCCTATTATGGTGAAATTCTAACACATTTAAAAGGGTAGACACCATTAAAACTTGTGTGGCTGTTTCCATTTTCAGTCGTAACATCAGGGGTTTACTTATAGATCTTTATCAGTCGGCACACTGATTTGCATTTGTCGCGCCAGTCTGATTAAATATCTGCTGATAATAAGTTCATTTATTTCATTGTACAACTCAGCGAGAAGAGGGCCAAGGGGCAAGTTGCGTTTGTGGAAGCGAAATTCGGACAGGCACTCGTCGTCTTCAAACCATCGAAGTTGAAATCAGGAAAGGAATCATAAGGTTGGTCGAGATCATTTAATAGACCGGTTTAAATCGTTCAAAAGTAGAAGTTCGTCATCGTTTAACACACCTTCGTCGTGGATTATCAAGAGTTGATTGCGAACTCCTTTCAATGAAGTCATCCTAGTTCATCCTGATAAACAGAGGACGAATATCAATAATGTCAATAAGCTTGACAGTGCAGAAACCGCGGTTTCCGACGGTGCTGCTTTACGTTTGTGAAAAGGGAGCTTAAGCACGCGCGTTTTTGAGACGCGGACGGCAACCGGAAGAGAAGATTTCGCATGCTTGGACCGTATTGTCCCCCAGATTTTTATACTACTCATCTCTAATGAAGAAAAGATACTTAGCAATGTGAATATGGTTGTGTGAGGACAAGTTTAAAGTGAAAAAAGCTCACTTCCGGTTATCGTCCGCGTCTCAAAAACGTGCGTGCTTAAGTTCCCTCCACAACGGCGTTCTCTCCCCAGCCTTCTCACAGGTTTCGGCGTCCCCGTCGCCGTCCGCGATCCCGCTGCTTAAAGTCCCTATTAATCCTGACACCGAAGGGACAGAGCGAAGTGTCCATATTAGGGAGGTGTCCGTATTTGAGAGGTCACTATGATGACGTCACTTTTTAAGTCTCCACTGACAGTTTAAAGTGTTTAGTAACTAAAATCAGGCCCGAAAGTGAGTGTCTTGTGAATTTCTGAATCTAAATTGATTACATTTATTGTACTTCTCCGTTACATGTTGCACATACGAATTTTGGAACAAAACGAAATACTGCCCCTAGTTACCACACCGTATTATAAAATTACAATTCTAATAAAGGTTTAGCAATAGTTTGCAGGTGCAGCGATCAGTAACTAGAGTAACGAGTTAAGTGCCAATGTTTGTGTAACCGCCGACAGGAAATGGTACGTAACACAAATTATCGACACCTGGTCCTGGGAGTGTCTGTAATAAAGAGGTTAAATTTGTATGAATTTGCTCCCTAGGGCCGAGAGTTAGTGTCCGTTGTCCGTTTTGGAGAGGGTCCGTATTATAGAGGTTTTCTTTAGAGGAAATGTATGAGAATTTTGTCGGTACATCGGAAACTGTCCGTATGGAGAGGTTCGACTGTAGCAAGTTTTCGAGTTTTTGGCAATTTTTAAGTAACTTTTTGGCATTCCAGTGAGGAACTTTCCAGCATTTTACGAGCACAGTCGTGACAGCCGACCTTTGCCTGTTTTGTCGTTGGCCAACAGATATTTTGCAAATCTCGAACTATATTTTGTATTACAATAAAGTTTCGTCTTCCCTTTATGTTTTTCAACATGTTTTCACCACAGATATGTACAAGTTTTCGTCGCGATCCGCAACAAAAAGTCATACTGTGCCCCTTAGCTTTTTTGTCACAGTACAACTGTAACACTGTACCCGTTTCTACCTCTACCACAATGACTGTAAGACTTTTATTCTAAGAACTATATTAATTACGGTTGTTAAGTTCATTGCCAAAATATGCGTAGTGAATGCTGACCGCCCTTGTAGAAAGTACACTCTCTGTTGTTGTTCAGTTGTCCTGTTGCGCGTTAATTTCTCCTACTCTGCACAAACTCTGATTCAGTTTTGCAATACAGCGCAAGAATCCAGAGCTCGAGCGATCACGATCACAGATTAGTCCTGCATGAGCTGTTTTCGTGCGGAAATAAAGCTTGCTTGTCTTCGGTTTCACAACCTGCTTGATACCAGAAACACAGTATAAAGCGCGACCTACAATGGGAACTCAAATGAAAGATCAACACAGTTATGAACACAATTGCTACTTGACACAACTTAAGGTGGTCTTATACCTTCAAAATATTCTTTTTTAAAAACGAAAACAACTGTGGGACAGTTTTGGTACCACATTAATTAATTAAGGTCATTCCACTGAAATAGAACCTGCGCTGAGATTTTTGTGAAACTTTGCCTATTGATTGTTTATATTATAGGAAATTAAATTTTGAAATAAAAATGAGGGGTCCCCACGTTCGTTTAGGAGCAACAGCACCTTGTTTATACCCATATAAATCCTATAACAGCACCATGATTGAAGTCACGATTGCTTGCTAAATTCACGTTTCCGACGATTGTTTTTTGTTCTACACTGAGAACTGGTCAATATTTATTTTACACAGAGAAATTTATTACTCAATTCAAAACAACAGAAAAAAAATGATAGGTCACCATACTCGTTTGCGAGAAAATGACGATTTACCTCCATGGCGAGGTCCAGCCGTAAAGAAAAAGCGGCCATTTTTTAATGCGCGCGCGCTAATCACGCGTGAAATTATACGCAGTAGGGATGCACAATGCAATACTGGGGAATGACCTTAATAACTAGCCCCTAAGTGCTAAAAAGTGGTGTTAATTATAAACACGACAGCGTACTAATCAATGGTTCGAGAAGCATGGAGTTGAGTTCATCCTGTCCATAAGCAAGTTGTCCAGGGAACAAGTCTACGAAAACAGTGTTTTGAGGGGTTTTTCCCCGTGAAAATGGGAAAAGATTTTACTAATATCAACTAACATTAAATATGTTAACTGGATAATAGGTAAAGCATTTTTGCAAATTGCACATTTTAGAGGTTTGCGACCTAGATAATTGTGTCCATTACCAATCTTGAAAATTTGACAACATTCGATTAAAACGCAATGGAGATATTGAGTGCGCGATATTGGTGATCCGTCTGTTTGGTCATTTTGAGAAATAAGTCTTAACAGTTTTACTTCAAAATTCTCATAAGTACACAAGCTTTCCTTTAAAGATCTGTAAAGTATCATTCGGATGTACTGAATTGAATCCATTTTGTGAGTACTTTTAGACTGTAAATAACCGTTTCTATGGCCGCTGCTATGTTGAAATATAGCTACTAGTGTGTAGATTTCTTAATTTAAACGTAAATCAGGGAGTAATTAGAGCAAAATCGTTTCAAAATACGACTTGCAAATGGCCAGGGATGTAGAATCTTCATGTTTCGAAAAAATGTCGACTTTTTGGAGAAAAATTTATATCTGAAAGGATCTTGCTGGGCTTTTCAAGCACGCAAATACTGTTCACGATGCCAATTCGACCACGTTTGTTTTAAATGCATGCGGTGGGCAACACCCGGGAAGCCTGTGTTTCGCCCCTACCAAAACCCGTTTCGCACTCGGTTCAAAAGTCAAACGAGCTGGACCTCAAGTATCGGGTCCTGCGAAGCAAGCCAGTTACCCCAGTAAACGTGGACAGGCTTGAATATTTACTCCATGGGTACGAAGAATTTCTTGTTAATGATTTTCGTTACGGTTTTCGCATTCCGTTTGTTGGTGAGTGGTTCGCGTGTGGATGTCCTAATCTTAAAAGTACTTTGGATCAACCAGACATCACTCGTTTAAAGTTTAAAGTTACGCAAGGAATGCGATGCGGGACGCATTGTTGATCCATTTTTCTCCCCGTCCTTTTCGCTGTTCCGCTGTTCCACGTTAGGCATTGTCCCTAAAAAAGACCCCTCTAAATTTCGCTTAATACATCATTTATCTTTAAATCCAAGAGGTTGTTCGGTTAACGATTTCATTCCTGGCTACTGCTCTACTGTCAAATAAGCTTCGGTTTTGGATGCGACAAAGGAAATTAAACGTTTGGGGCAGGGTTGCTTCGTGGCTAAAACTGACGTGAAATCTGTTTTTCGCATTATTCCAATTCACTCTTCTGACTATATTCCTTGCTAGGTATGAAATGGGACAATTTATACCATTTTCATAGGTGTATTGCACTTGGCTTTTCCAGTTCCTGCGCTATATTTGGACCTTTAGTACAGTACTAGAATGGTTAGCAAATGATCATTTCGGTGCTTGCGCAGTTTTACATACTTTAGATAATTTTCTCTTTATCGTTCCAACCAGAGATCAATGCGAACATGACTTGGCGAATTTTGTTTTACTGTGTAATTATCTTGGGGTTCCTTTAGCTAGCTCCCGAGAAAACGGTTGGTCCCGATACGGTTTTACAGTTTGCAGGAATAACACTAGATTCAGTCCACCTCGAGGCGCGACTTCCAGAAGATAAGCCCTACAAATGTCGCGTCATGTTAAAAGCTTTTCAGGCGCGGCACTCTGTTTGTTTGAAAGAATTACAGTCCTTGCTCGGTTTATTGAATTTTGCTTGTCTTGTTGTTGTTCTTGGCAAAGTTTTTCTACGTTGCTTGATCGATCTCACTATAGGTGTCACGAAGCCTCATCATCACATACTTACGGGAAGATTGGGAACTAAAACACCTGTTGTAAACACAAAATGGCCGTGGCATTTATCATTTATCCTTCCTTGGATCGCTGGATCACTGTTTACTGTTCATACAAGTAGGTGTGCCAAGAGTTGCCCAAAAGAGTGCTTCTACAAACTTTTCAAGAGGAGTCTACATGATTAAACCGGCCTCGAGGAAAACAATGGTCAGTGACAGTTGCAAAGAACATCGAAGTATGTGACCGTCAGGCTCAACACAGATGAGGAACGTATAAATGTACTTTATATACAAACCTACCGCTGGAAGGAAAAGCTGGCACTTTTGATGCTACCTAGGTTTCAATGATCGCTACAAAGGACCAAAACTCTAATCTGGAAGCCAGGTGAGAGATTTACGTGAATTTATCAGAGCACTTTACGAAGGCGAGTGTGTTAGTTACTCACTGGAATATTTTCAAAATTTCCTGAACTTTAAGCGGTCGTTAGTTTTGAAAACCTAGTGAGCAGACAAATTGTATTATTGTTTTAAATTAAGGGCCATTTATACTTTCTATTCGTGTAGTTCAGCAGTTTCAAACATGTGCCACATTTTTAAAATTAAACGTGCCTTCAAAGTAGAGCTATTTTCGCGTTTGGATCAAAACTCGATTTAACGGGTAGAAAATCTTCTTTTAACCGTTGAATGAACAACATTAAATTATAATTGCAACGTGGCTAAACAAACTGCTATGATATATCTATAGTTGAAAAAAAGAATTGGGACTTTTAAACGAATATTAATTTTTTTAGAGCGCCGGGGCACGGCGGAAAAACCGCTGATTGGCTGAAAAATCCGTTGTCTTGGAGCATGCTCAAGCGCTCGCCGCTGACAATTTGCGGCTGCGAACGAGTTTCGAAAATGTCTGAATATTTTGCAAGCGGGAGCATCGAACAACAAGAAATATTGTGGATTTTTACCCAGTTAGAACTTCTACTTGTCGCAGAGAATGCGGATTAAGCAAAAGTAAGTATGTTGCAAATGTTAGCCTGGTTTTGTTTCCTTCTTTGAGTGTTATTCTTTGTGTTGTGATTTATTTTGTCCGTTGGTGTCGTGTTTATTTTGTGCCGAGCGGAAGCACCTGGTTAGCTTATTTACAATACTCTTCTGCTGCAGATATTGGAGTACAGATGACTTAACACAATGAACACAGCATAATGGAAAGCTATGTTGAAAGGTAAGCCAAGTTTTCCTTCCTTTCCTTCCGTAAATGGTTGATTTTTGCAATTGGCAACATTTTCTAGTTCGTGTGACTTCGGAAACTTTTTGGCTCGATGAGTCTACATTTGAAAAGTTGAAGATTTTGTTCGCTATCATTTGAATTACCCGTCATATCTTGACTTGCCTCTGGGAAGAGACCCGTTAGGTTTTTTTGTCTGCCATGTTCATATAAATAAGTGACGAAAACCGTTGACACTGTACTACAAATGAGCTTAATTTTGTAGATTTCAGGATATAAATCTTACATACAATGAACGTTTTAAAAGCGTAGCCAACTTATGTCCAGTCCGGATATCAGCATACTATTCAAGGTGACACATTTCTTTCTACGTTTGGATATATCCTCTGGCTTGTGTTGTCTACAATTGAAAAGTTCTTGCAGCAGTGCAAGAATCTGATATGACAGATGTACACTAAGGTTTGTTGTTATTGAATGGACTCATTGCGTTGTTTTGAAAGAGTTTGTAAAGGTTATCGTGTAAAATTATTTTTTGACCTGAAGGCAGACTTTTTTGGGTTTAATTAGTCAGATGATGATGAGGTTAATGAAATGTTTTTATTTATTTTTTATTGAGTGAAACCTCAAGAAGTAACAATCCTTTTGTTGTACTTCATGATTATGTTGTACTACATGATTTAAATTTCCCAGTTACAAAGTTAGCAAAATGACTGAGGTATTCACAATATAGGTTGAAAGAAGTTGCGTAGTCTTCAATGCTCTACGCAGTATTGTATAATGTATGAACAGTGCAGATACTAAGTTAATGACATTTCTTCTTGCAATGTAATAAGTATTCAAAGGATGAAGCCAAAGTATAGCTTAATTTAATTTTACATTTTATCCTCTTTTTTTACACAGTTAGACCTCAGATTTTCACAGCTCTCCTCCTCTCTTTCAATGACTTGATTCTCTGGCTGGGGACAGTGTGACGTGGCCATGTACATCAACGTGAAGAAGTTTTTTTCCTGGATGAAATGAATGCCATCTTCCTTGGAGAGGATACTAAATGATATGTTCCTTTCATAAAAAGATTTAGGAATAATAAAAGGGATAATTACGGAACCAAATGCATGGAACAAGTATTTCAGGATTCCCTAGTAATTAATAAAGAAAAATGTTTGAAGACAGAAAAATTATAGCTTGGTAAACAACTTGGTTGGGATTAGACTTCTTAAAAATTTGTAGATCATAATATTTTGGTGTGGAAGGTTATGCAATATTTAGCAGTAATTTATTCTTTGCAATCAAGGTGAATAGTGGCTGTTATTTAAAGGTTAAATAACACCCAATAGCACTTCCATTTACATCAGAAAGGTGGCACTTCAGTCCGCAAATAATCGAGTACAACTAATGGGAAGGATAACGTTCCCCAGAAGAATTTTTTACTTCTTGAACGAACTTTGACAGCCAGTAGTTGAGACTGCATGCAGGCATATCTGTAATGGCCGTTTCCAAAGTTTGCACTCTTTCTTCAAAGTCTTTTGTGGTAAAAAGACCACCGGGTTCCAAAGTACAGGACTTCACTAATTGATGCAGTTTCCATTCCTCGAAAACCTTACACCACCATTTGACTTTATAAGCTGTTGATTTTGGTACTGCATTATCAACACTTTTCTTCTCATCCTCCACACTTTTCGGCTACCGAAATCTCTCGAACGACTTTCTTGCGATATACATCCTGACTGAATGACAACTTGTAAATGCTGGCAACCCCAGCAACTTTCACATCTCAGAATGAATTAAATCGCACCATAACTGCAAATTAATTACGCTGGTAAAAAATATCATTGATATTGAAATTATCGAGGAAGGAATGTTAGACAGCAAACAATTCTAATTGGAAGTCTTTGTTTATTATTTCTTTAAGAGTGATCATGAGAAGTTATTTCCAAAACTTGTGCTTCGTGTTTCATCGGGGTATCCAAACACCTCGAAACAATAAAAGCACTCAGCCTACGGCCTCATGCTTTCATTTGTTTCTCGGTGTTTGGATACCCCGATGAAACACTCGCTCTCGTTTTGGAAATAGTACTTCTCATATCCAACAGGCATGAGTGGAATAATTGTTTTATTAAAAAGGCCCCCAAAATATAGAAAACTAGACTTAAATAACAATAAAAATGCTCAAAAAATCATGCATACGCTTTCCATATTTGTAGAGCATGGTATAATGGCTCATAACCCCTGATAGCTAAAACAATGAAAACTCTCAAATTGCATTATCCAGTGATCCAGTTTTTTAATGATGCTCATTGCTTGTGTGTTTGTGTTGGATTTTATTTTTATTTCAGTTTAGTTTTCTATATTTGGGGGGCGTTTTTAATGAAACAATTCTAGTCACACTTGTTTGGTCTTTTTGTTTGGGAATGGGAGAGGTTAACTTAACAGTAGTTTTTACATGTAGTTAATTTCAGTGAGGTGTTCAGAGGAAGGGGTTTGCTCCAAATGCATGTGTTATGATATGAGCCCTTGTTGCTTCACTGATGTTGATAGAGATTTGAATATCTTCTGGATCTGCTATAGTCTTATTTTCTACAGTAGTGTGTTATCAGCCCTCAGCCAAACACCCAACCTGGAAAGCCACATGATCACAATTTGTCTGGTCCCTATCCTTCAACCTACCAGAAGTACAAGACTCTAGCTGACATAGCTCATAGGGTCATGGATACAAAAACCATCCCTCCACAATAAGGTGGTGACCCCTTAGGATGGTTGGAAGTTGGGGGAGGGAGTAAACAAAATTTGGTGGCAGGGTCTGCAAGGGTATGGAATTTATCTGGAACACAATATGAAACAGTAGAATTTTATTGCAGTGTAGGCTACTGAACCTTCTCCTTAAAAGTATCTAGGAGAGATGGCATATGGTATTTGCTTCGAACAAGACTTAAACTTACTATTGGGGGAGGAGGGATGGTGCAGTTTTCATGTGTTTTGTCACAATAGTGCTTTTCGCAAAAAGGCATGCTTTCCAATGTGGTCAGTGTAAGATGCAGACTTTGGACTGCAGGCCAGGTGTTAAAATGCAGACTGTAGACTTTTCAAGTGTTACTGTGTGTTAACAGTAAACAGACCAACCTTATTCGGGCTAAAAGAAGTGAGAGTTCAGCCTCAATAGTTCTAGGGTTAGATTGAATATCACTCGGGTTAGCTGGGAAGGATCTAGGGGGCTTTGGCTGGTTTGGTCGAACCCCCTAGATTAAAAAAAAAAAAAAAGAAATAAAACATAACATGCGAACTTGGCCTCAGAATAACAGAAATCCCATTTCCAATTCAAGGACCACAATTTCATAAATTTCCAGCGTGAAAGCCACCGGTCCCCTTACAGGGGACTGCCTTTTGGCAGTTTGTATCTCGAAAGCCCTTCTCTGTATCCGCCCTAGGGTTAGCCTGAATATTTTCTTCAGTTAGCCTGTATAAGGTTAGCTCTCGATAAAACACGATTCTGTTATAATAATGTCTGCAGTATGTATTTCCCCCTCACTCTGCAGTCTGCAGTGCACAGTCTGCGTTTTACACTGACTGAATTTCGATGTAACTACAAGCCTTCACATAAACGAATGTTCCCCCAGTATAAATTAAAGTGGAACAAGAACCCCTTTTGGCGGATTGCTTTTTTCGTTAACACAATGGAGAAATGTTTGCAATAACGAAGCCCACAGCTAGCTGCGGGGAAAGCTGCGTAGCCAAGGAACAAGAATCGTAGTAAGTGTGAAGTAGCATAACCCATAATATCAAACACAGGCTAACATAAACAAAGAGCAATTTATTTTATCCTTCAAGCTGTATTACATATACAATACAACTTTCTACAATGCCATATTAAACCTCTATAAGCTTACTACAAGTTTTCAGCTCATGGCAGTACATGGCATCCACTGAAGCGGCAAAACAAAGCACGAATGAATAGCACACAAGCGAAACACACAACAAAATTAGGCATTAGCGTGTACTACTTACGAATTCGTCCTCCACGTTTCTTTCTTCAGGCAACGATACAAAAGTCCAAGAACAAATAGCATTTAAAAATTTTCATCAGCACGAAAAAAAAGTCATATTTTATATGTTCCGTAAAATTAAACAAGCTACAAGAAATTGCGGTTCAAAACCTTAAAGAACTTGACACGACCTTAAGAAAAGGAAAAACGGTACCTCGGGTGAATTTGGAAAAGCTGAAAGTTTCCTTTCGGAAGAGCTGTCTTTATCGCCCGAGAAATCTGACAACACCGTTTCGATCCTCTCAGTCACAGTCAAAACATCAGTATGGATCATTGCCCAAAGTAGCTGAGTTGTTTGTAACTGCCTTGAGCGAGCAAGATGTTGCCAAAAGCCATGACAATGACGTGTTCGTTTTTGATTCGTCGTCCGCCATTTTGAAAATGGAAAGGCGGGAAGACGAACCGAAATCTACTGCGCATGAGCAGCGGTTTTTCTGCCGTGCCGAGCGCCGGCAATATGTGCTATTTTTCCAGTTTCAGCAGGCATGCAACTCGTGTCGAGCGGACCGAACTTCAATTAATCCTAGAAAACTTCAATTAGAATTTTTAATCAAATAAAACTCATTTTAGTGATTGACTAGGTAAGGGCTTCGAAATCCCAGTTTATGAGAAAAATCGAATTTTCGAATTAAAATCAGTGGTCGGTTTTTTTAGAGACAGCCTCTTAACATCGCCGTTTTGTAATAGACCAATTTCGATATATTAAAATTCAGCCTAACACAATAGACCTCAGCACGAGGCTCTGGGGAATAAACCCCACAAACTCTGTAGTTATTCCCCAGAGCCTCGTACTGAGGTCTATTGTTTAAGGCTGAATTTTAATATATCGAAATTGGTCTATTGCCGTTCACATTTTGGGGTCATTTATGGCCAACCGGGGGGGGGGGGGGGAAGGAGTACTCCAGAAAAATTGGGTGGGGGTGTACGGTCCGCTTCCCAAAACCCTTACCCTAGTTATGACTAAAATCTGCGATATTTCCTATCTTATTTATGGCCTGACCAAAAATTCGAAACCCTATTTATGACCTAACCCTTACATCAAAACCACGTTTCAGACCTGCATTATAATTAGTTCCCTAGTTCAGACCAATGTTAAATTACCGTAAACATAATGGCGGTGAAGGGCTTTTGTCGATTTTCTTTTCAATAATGATGAAAAGATGGCTTCATCTTTAAAATATACCGGTCCCATATCAAGGCCAGAGTGCAATACCCATACCCTATTTATGACCAAAATGGCCAAAATCAGCTAAAATCGATACCCTATTTATAACCAAAACGGCTGAAAACCCATCCCCTTTGGGGGCGCACATACCTATATAGCCCATATAAGGCAGTAATCCCCCCCCCCCTCCCCGCGGGGGCCAACAAACGTAACATATTTTTCTCTGGTGATGCCGCCGTCGTGGACACTCAGACGTCCAAACACCCGGCTATCATGGTGCTCTTGAGGGAGTTGGTGTTGAGTTGCCTGAGACACAACATCTTTCAAGCGTGTCATATTCCGGGATTGCTAAATTCTAGCGCCGATTATATTTCACGTTCCCAGGTAACAGGGTTCAAGAGAATTTCACCAGATGCCGACCAGTTTCCAATTCTGGTACCCGAGAACTTAATGCCGAAGAGTTGGGTGCTAACCGCAGGGGGCCCATACAAGCGGCGTGTCTGTCATGTCCGAAATATAAAGAAATGTATGGGAATATTGAAGAGTCTTAACATCGTAAACTTATATCGAGTAACGTCTATGTCAAAGCTCAAAATTGACTGCATTGACTGTTACTACACGTTACTTGTTCTCCTCTTATAGGACTCACAACGTATCGCGGAGCAGACTTTGTTTCACGACAGCGTAGACTTTATTGGGTATGTTCGTCAGGTTTACAGAGGTTTTCTAAGTCTTCCAAGTGTCTTCAAGGTTTCACAAGTCCTTTTTGCCAGTAAAGTTGGTACAAGTTACAAGTGAAGTTGACATAAGTTGCACTCATATTTATGTCAGAGAAACTGATTTACTAAATCAAGTATCTTTGTTATGCATCAAAAGGTGACTTCAGCTGTTCGAGTTCCCCAAAATAAGAGATTTCATCATCATATCTTGGTATGTTTACCTTTGTAAAAATTCCTATTCCAAGAGATTTCTATGCAAAGGAATGCTTAAAAGAAAAATAAACTGACAGACAGTAACGTAAATGCCAGTTGAAATAGAGTTCGTTGAAGTTTGGTTGTTTGTCGTGATTCACAGATTAAAGTAAACCTCAATAAAGATGGCAGAAATACATGTTTGTAGAATACGTCCAGCTAAATAGTTTTTCAGAGTTTACCGTAATATTGCAGTTAACAGTAGGTCGTCCGAAGACACTTACGAATCGTTAACTAAACTTAAAATAATCCAAATACTAGAGCATTCATATGAACTGTTCCAACATGGTTCTGGTGCTGTAAATCTTTTGTCAGCCAAAACAGACGGAAGCACATAAAGAAAAGACTTACACGTAAAGAAGAGCCCGTCGCGGAATTTAAATCCACCGCCGTTTTACCTTAATATGTCCAAGGAGTTTCGGAGTCTCTCCGCCGCTGCCTAGAACAACAAGGCATTCGCACTGTCTTCAAGTCCGACACGACACTTCGGTCACACTTAAAGCGACCAAAGGACACCGTCAACCCGACTAAACGAGATGGTGTTACCTACAGGATTCCCTGTGAGTGCGGCAAAGTCTACATCGGGGAAACAGGGAGATCTATGCAGGAGAGGATCAAAGAACACGACAGGGGTATACGACTCGCCCGTACCCAGACCTCCGCCGTTTCTGAACACACCCACGAGACCGGCCACTATCCTATATGGAATGAGGTCAAGTTTATTGATCGAGATCCTCACTGGTACACACGTAGAGTCAAGGAAGCTATTCACATAAGGTAAAGTCTGCATACGAGCCAAGTGGCCCATCAGGCCGGAGCTTATCCCGGTTTCTGTAGCATGAAGCGACTAGGAGTATTTCTACTCCCCCGTGGATGGGATGCTAGTCCATCGCAGGGTTACCCCCAGCATTAAGTTCGCCGGTACCCATATATACACCTGGGTGGAGAGAGGCACTGTGAGAGTAAAGTGTCTTGCCCAAGAACACAACACAATGTCCCCGGCCAGGGCTCGAACCCGGACCGCTCGATCCGGAGAGAGAGAGCGCACTAACCATGAGGCCACCGCGCCTCCCTCACTGGTACACACGTAGAGTCAAGGAAGCTATTCACATAACACTTCACCCTAATAATATCAACAGGGATATTGGAATTGAAATTCCTGAAGCATGGATGCCCACGATCAAAAAACACAACAACAGGAGAACGGTACAACAGCGGACCACTGAGGGAACGGCTACTCGTCGGAACAATGGAACAGCCGACCTTTGTGATATAAATGATACCGTGCAATCAGTCGGCCTTATCGCCTGAAGAAGACTAGCAGTAAGCAGTCGAAACGTCGCAATCTACATCTCAAGTGACTACATCGTGAGACAAACGATAATACACTTTATTATTGCACCTACCACGATGAATAACAACCTTTTCCTCAACATAAAGAAAAGCTGTTGAAACACAGTCAGCTACGATAAACACACGAAACTGTCATAGTCTAGATAAGCGTATACTGAGTAAATATTATCCCGCAATTATCTAAAAGTAAATAAACCACAAACGAGTTTCCTTCAAAAGCTATTAGCATCTTTTTCGATATTTTCTTTACATTTAACTTTTGATTGTTGGTTCAATTAACATAGAACGGAGCTCAGAAGTTTTCTTAGAAAAGCATATTTTTTTTTGCTGGTGGTTTATTAACCTTTTGATAATTTTCACGATAAGTCTTTAAAATGATCCCTTAACGATTGTTTACACACTACCAAGGGTTAGTTAATACCATTGATATATTTAATTCCCCAAAACGAACCCACAATAATAGAAATAGGAAAATCCTCTCCTACAAGCAAACCAAATTACTGAAAAAATACCAGGGAATATGTCCCGTCATGATCAGTTCTATCGATTGCCAGGGGGAATTCCTGAACGAATGAAATACCGAGTTAATCAACTGGTGAGACAATTTCAGATAGTGCAAAGTGTAATGCATAGCTCTGACGCAGTACTCATGACACAGTTCCTATATAACCCACTCCTGGTTTGTACTGACCTTGCTAGTCAGCTAAGGATTTTGATGAGACATAATCTTAGCAGTGTGTATGTTGATGTGTGTATTTTCATTCACAGTCCGAGAATAACTTACAATTAATTACCGGTTTGTCAAGACAGCTCTCGAATTTTACTGTTTTAGATTGATTTTTGCTCATTTTAAATTAAATAATACATTTAAGTTGCGAACGTGACAATTTTACTCTTCACGAAAACTTTTGTTTTCCTCGCAAAGGTATGTAACCTAAAACTCTTGTTTTCTCGAAAACGCACGGAAGATGTGTTATTATTTTTTTCTCAAGCATCTGAGCTGGCCGGATTCCTAAATCCTCGAATTTGATTGGCTAATCATACGCACGTGACCGGTCCAGCCTGTTGCGATACGGCCGGATTGTTTTTTTTCGCTGCCTAAATTTCGCTCCTAAAAGTTAGCGGTAATTGTCATTCTTTTGCCTTTTTTCCACATCCATCGACGATTAGTCAACGCAAGTTTATCTCTGTTCACTTTAAAATTGCAAGGAAAGTCACTGTAAATTCAATTGAGTGTTTTGAAGTTGTGAGAGTTTGCTTGGTTGTTTGTAACTTGGCGCTGTAATGGCGCGTAATCCTGTGTTTCTCTCGCCGTAAAATTGAGTCAATTCCAGTCAAGTTTACCTCTCTGATCGTTGCGGTATTTAGGAAAATTTGTGTGGAATACACTTAACGAATTTCCTCGATTTCTGCTATTCAATTTACGGTAGAAAAGTCTGATTTTAAGTGATTTTAAAGCAACGACTGACAGAATGTTTTTGTAGTAAAACTTCAAACTTCGCACACAACTTCACGGCGCAAAAACAATTTTGGAGAAGTTAAATGGCGAAATAAATGCAACTAACATAAAGTAGTTCGAAAAAAATCTGTTTTTTAACACATCTATCTTTGTCTACTATTTGAGTTACTCGCTTGTTGCCGAGATTTTTTGCAAATCGTTAATAGACGGCGCGCAAGCCGATTCAATGCCAAGAGTTGCGTAAACTGTAAAACCAATTTACTGCAGGAAAAAAAAAAAATAAACATGTTATTTTCCGGCTTAGGGTCGGTCCGTATAGTGAAAAACTGAGACCTCGGTCACACTTTTTCACTATACGGACCTCTCAGCCGGCAAATAACATATATGTATTCTTTTCACAGCTGGAGATAAATGGAAGAAAGTTGAATGTCGGATGAAGAAATGGAAGAGGAACCATTTGCCTTATTTAAAACGCAAATTTTCTTTTGACCGATAAACAGGAACTAATCTAATTATCAAATTGTCAAGGAACAGCACGTTCTGTTTCCACCTTTGGCGTTAAAAAATAAAACCACTTAAATTTAAAATACACACTGATATCGATCAATACAACTGAGGAGCGTTTCAACGAGAGGTATTGAAAGTAAAGTACTTGACCAAGATTATATCCTTCATCGATGAACGATTCCCCTCAAAGACTGATAGAATTTATGCTTTCAGTAGGTGCCACGGAGTCTGCAGCAATATTTGAACAGTTTCTCGGGTTTTTTTTTGTTCAATTTGACAAGTTTTAATGCCACTTACTCGGGAGAGTTTCGGCTGCGGGTATGAACGTTTTGGTCTCTTTGATGGAGACAATTAAAGGATGAAATAATCGCACTAGTGCAGTGTGGAAACAACAGATGACATTTCTTGAACCCGTTAGGCGTAATGCCAAAAGACACGCAGTCACAGTAACATCATTGTATCGTACTAACGATGCTAGAACGCATGGATATGACTTATTAGGGTTCTACCACAAGGAAAAGCGCTCAACGTTAGTGTGTGATCTTGTATGAAATGTATCTTCCACCTGATATATGTAGTTGACACTAACGCTTATTAATCTGCGCATGCGTTTAGAGCACATATTGGTTTTGTTCTGAAGAGAAAAGTACCACAAGGAGAGCAAGGGGCTTTCTGAAACTATATAGCTTTTTGAAGTGACCGAAGAAGTAAGGTAGGTTCATGCATCACCCATTTTACGTAATGCTCACAAATACCTACCCCATCCTAACCCCCCCCCCCCCCCCTTGCTGCAAGCTTAATTAATTAATTGAAATTAGTTGATTAAACAAACATTTAAGTTTATAGCGGAGCTCCGGCGGAGCCCCATACCCATATAGGGAAGAAAAGGAAACCCATGAATTGATTTTCTCATGGTTATCATGGCTAGCGGTATTGCTCGTGGGCGCGTACGCACGACGGCGACGACGACGACGACGACGACGACGACGACGACGACGACGACGACGACGACGGAGTCGCGCAAGATGGCGGCCATACTCCAGCTAATAGGTTGACAGAGACATGCACCCTCAGTTGGTAGCGGGTGAATGCCATTTTTCTTGGCGGGATTTTTAAAGAAAAACGATAGCGGAGGTTGATTTAATATTTTTAAGACAGGGTTGCGCTGAAGCAAAAGACAGAAAGCAAGAATTAACAGGCAAAGAAGTAGCGAAGAAGATCGCGAAAAAGACTGAGCGGGCCAGCGCTGGGGAAGGAGGCGAAACAGTACTGAACAATGCCGTGAATTATAGCTAGTCAAGGGCTAGAGAAAGGAGGTGAAATAATACCGAACAATGCCGTGAACCAAAGCAACACGAGGGCTATAGAAAGGAGGCGAAAGTACCCGACAAATTGATTCAGAAGACTGCCGAACTCCCCATGGCCAAGTTCAAAATTCGCGCGAACGTGATGCTGTGCAGCCGTGCAAGAAAATTCAGAAGTCACCTGATTTGGTCAGGTGATGAACATTAGAGAAATCAAACGTACCCGAGTGTTTTAGAGAAATTGCAAAACAGTGAACGTAGCGGAAAGAAGTGGTTGATTCGTTGATCTATCGAAAATATAACTTCAGTTTAGTCTTCACAACTTTTGCTGCAAGTTTCTGTCTGGAAGATTTACACTGGCCGAACTGAATTGCCAACTTGCGGTAAGTGACTTTTGTTGTTGCGTTTGCTATGGAAATTAACAAGTTGCCTCGGCGATAGAAGCTTATTTTCAATTGGAATCCATTGAAAGTCTTCCTAACTAATTAAGTTTTCTGTCGATTTTCGTCGTCAACTTAAGCTTATAACCTCACGTCTAAAAATAAGCTTAACCAAAACCGTACTTGTAAACACGGCCGGGCGAGTTTTGAAGTTTTCTCTGAGTTAGTTAGCACTGCCGCTTCGTAGACTGCTAAAATTTGTTCTTCTGTTGTTGAAAACTGAACCAAGAAAGGTCTACAAACCATTTTAAGCCGAAGCGAACAGGATTTGCTAAATTTACTTTTGTTCCTATGTGAATATTTGCATATTGTGATTACAAAGTATGGAGATTTCCTCGTTTTGTTTGTTCAATTTATTCGGTTTGGCGAAATGCTTTTGTGGATTCCGAGGTTAAATTGGTTGAAGACTGGTAAAGCTACTGCCAATAAAATGACTGCATAGCTAAATTAAGCCGTCGGCAAAAATACAGACTCAGTAATATTCAAATTTAAGCGTGAATAATTTTTCAACTTTAACACCGCAAACTTAAACGAATTTTCTTTATCCTCTCTTTTATTCGGTCACCGTTCATTGAAAAGGGATTTGCTGTTGATACTCGAGCTCAGATGTAGTGATATGCATCTTGTGTTCATAATGTAGATTTCCTCGTTTTATTTTGTTGTCTGTCCAATTAGTTCGGTTTGGTGAAATGCTTATATAGTCCAAAATGTCGAGTAGACGATTATGCATGGCAATCCTGTCTGCAAATGAAGCTCTGCTTTGATTTTGATTGGCTATTTCATGTTATTTGTGCCATTGCTTTTGGTTGGGGGTACATGGACCGTATTTTGTTAATAAGAGGTTATTCCCCAATGCGGTATTTACACTTAATATGGAAATGTTCCAAAAAAGTGAGATAGTACTAATTAACTCGGGAAATTGAACAGTGTAATAGAAGTTCTTGCCCTGACCATTTCTCAGTAATAAGAATAACTTTTACATACATATATACACAATTTAGTTGGAGAGAGCGCTCTCCTCTCTCCACTCTCTCTCTGTTTGCTCTCTTCTTCACACTAATTTTTTATTTACTAACTTATTAAATGAATGTCACTGACTGTTTTCGTTGTTGTGCATGCATACTTTTTTGCTGGTCGAAGAAAGTTTCAGTTTCTTCCTGGCTGTACAGTTTCCTTTCTCCTGTCCTGTACCAATTTGTTTGTGATATAACTTCTTGAATTCTCTATTCTCCTTAAATTTTATCTCATCAGGTTGATAGAATGCACTCTCAGAGTGTTCCATCATTGTCTTCAGTCGCTACAATTTTCCGGAAAAAAGCAATAGTTTTCTTAATTTCCTTTTACTTTGTGTTAGGACTTTTTAGCATGCCTGTAATTGGCCCATGGGCATTACGGGAGAATAATTTTCAAGTAAAGAATTACATTCGTTTTAGTGTTGAGTATTTTAAATTGTTATGAATTAGGCATTTCTTTTTATTTTTTATATTTTTTATTTTAGTCGCACGCAATGTTTTATGGTTTTACCGAGGTATACCATGTAAATGTAAATAATGCACTGGAATTGGCCAATCAGAGTGTGCATTATATCGGCTTTAAACACAAACCACATATTATAAATGACTCATATGTAAATGATATTTTTATTACAGAGAACTGGACAGGGCAAGAACTTAATTCTCCTTCTTTTGTGAATTTATATATTAATTCCTCTCAGTGCTGTCAAAATGTCTCAGGAACCTTCATTTCTGATAATCTATTATTTTCCACCATACCTACAGCACAGAAGCTCACCAAATCCTAACTGATAACTAACATGTGTGTATCTCTAGCCTTTGCTGTGTGCTACATGTATATTCTGTTATGCTGCCTTAACTGCTAGAAACAATTTTGACAGAGCTGTTGCAACAGTTTCACTTAAATTGATTTCCAGTAACAGCACTACATGTAGCAGTGTTATTGAGTGTGAACTTTATGGAGGATTTTACATTTTTATTTTTTTATGATTACAGACGACAACAAAATATACATGTGTATACATAACCATGTGTATACATGTCCTTAAGAGCCTGTCGACAGTGACGCGCTGACCATCGCCTCTCCGAGACGAGGATGCCATATATACATAACCTGATGTTGGTGTTGGTTACAAACCGTAGTTCATAATAGTCATCCTATTACAGGTAAGGGGGAAAAGTAGAGAGAGTTTAGAACATTTCTTCCCCCAGCACACCTTCTGTCTATAGGTGCAATAATTGAGAGGTTATATATATGTACCAAGAGTAATGTAAAGTTACTGTATAAACTTAGCATTAAAATCTGACATTTGAACACCTCCTTTGCTAAAATTAGTCATGATTTAATTGTTATCACTCCCTGTGAATTCATAGAGATTCCAGAGGCAAATTATAACCTAATGTGGAAGTCCTGTCTTCAAGTGAGGGAAAATGACACAAAAGAGTTACAATGAAAGTAAAGAGAATTGTGAATGTTGATATGGTGTACATTATACGTCATGTAAAGGTATTTGGTGAGTGCCAAAGGCATAACATTTCATGTATTGCTTTTTCAGGACAAATTATATAACAGTGACGTTTTAAAAGGTGTGATCAGAAAAATAATGAGTACATTGTCCAGGCAGCATCAGTTTATGGACAGCATATGGAGACAGTAAGAGGAACTGTAAGCACTACCATGTAAGTTAGTTTTATGCTTATGACTTCTTGTTCTTGAATTTTGTGTCATTTCATCACAAGAATAGGTAACGAAAGATGCAATAGTTGTTGCAATATATTTTTGAAGGAAAACTTATAAGTCTGCCTATGCTGGATAACAGCCATGTGTAAACTGAATGTGAAGCAAGCAATATGTTAAATATGGGGCAACCCTAAAACCCAGAAACCGGAATCTGGAATCTGGAACCAAAAACCGGAATCCAGAAACTGGAAACCGGAATCCACAAATCAAAGAAAATAAGTTCTTCAAATACACGAAAATTGTTTTGCTTAGCTTTTCGACTGTAAAAAGTAAGCTGCCAAGTAAAAAGGACCTCAAACTTAACCTTTTTTGAAACAAAAATTCCCCGTCTGTTGAAATTGTGCAACCGTTATTTTTAGTGAGGGCTATGATTATGAGAATCTCAGTAAAGTGCATCTTAATTTTATTCCAAGCACCTCGAGAGTGTCTAAAATAAGCTTGCTGGTAATTGCCATTTTGTTTAATAAGTGATCTTCAATTTACCGGAAGTATAAATTTATCCTTTATGTCTAGTACATACTGAACAAGATAGAAAATGTCATAGAGAACAGGATATCCATCAGTGGCAGCCCCCTGTACATTGACGGTCACGCCCCCCAATTTCGAAGTCCGAGGGCTAACCCGTCTGGTCTAAATATGAAATTTGATTTTTCCAACAGATACGAGACCAATTCCAGATTAACACAATTTCCACACTGATACTGTGACAAATCAGCATATTCTTGGTGGCCATCATATTAAAACAATTTGTAGAAATGTTGCACACTTACTTCCGTCTGCTTCTCACTTGCTGACAGATCAGACCACATGCTGTTCAAAGATGCTAAAAGACTGCCAGAAACTCACTGCAATAGCCTATAATAGCTTGTTGTTAATGTGCTGCTCACCAGTCTTCTCAGAGCAATTTGATCTAGACAAGAAGCAGGCTCTCACCAGGGCCAGCTTGAACAAAAGATGGGTAACTTAGCCTATGAGCAGGCTCTCGTGTTTGGGCTGGGGGTGTGAGTGGCAAAGCCGCATGAAGGCTCTTGGTGACATGCCAATGCAGAAAAACACTAGACACCTATTTAGCCTGCTCAGACAATAGAGACAGATACTAGAGCCTGCTCACAGGCTATGAGTAACTCTATCCACCCAAAAAATCAGTAACCCTGACTGGATAGTGATGTACCCAATGAATAGCTTTATGCAGCTTTTGAACAACGGGGCCAGATATATAGCTAAGGGTTGTTCAGAACTAGTCAATAATTTTTTAGCAATTACAGTCTGTGGCTGAAGTAAAGCCAAGAAAATAAATAACAACAAAATGATTTTTGCTCTTATTTATTTATTAGACATTGCTGAAGTGAATTATTTCTATCATCATTCATAATATCTGGATTCCAGATTCTGGTTTTTGGTTCCGGATTCTGGATTCCAGATTCTGGATTCCGGATTTCGGTTTCCAAATTCAGTGTTTTAGGGTTGCCCCAGATGATGTATGTGCATATGTTAATCTTGAATAATCTGAAATTTCAGAGAGTTTAAAAATATCATATCATATCTGTGATGGTTCTGAGGTGGAGGGCTGTTACATGTACATGTAAATGTCTCATGCACGATTTTTCACTCATTATGATTCAGGTGCAAATAGTTTCTGTATCTGTTGATGTGCAACAATCTACACCAATATTTCAACCTAATAATGTACAGTGTATATTAATTAACCAAATTATGCTGTTTGTTTTTAGTTGGCCAGTGGTACTATATAGTAATGTGATGTTGAAGTGCACAAATTTACAAACATGCCCAGTGTCAACTTGTCAAATACATGTATATGAACTGGCCAGACAGTGTAGATTACAAAATTCTCTGAAAGGTAGGATGTTTCTTAAACATTATTTTGTAATTAATGATTTCTCAGACATTGTTTTCTTCAAGAAAAGATTCATACCCCACATGGAGGTCTTTTCTCTATTAGAGCTCTTGATTCCTGATACTTTAATTTGGAATTTCTAGAGACTGGCTGTGAATGGGTGTTGGGTGTGAATATCTTCTGGAACTGCACATTCATTCATTGAGTAAGCAAGAACATCAGTATTTATCCTGACAAACTCTGATTTTCTTCTGGAAGCTGAACTGATATACAGTTGTACAGTTATAGGTACAACCAAACAGCCTGGATGACCCTGTGATTGGGACTGTGCACATTGTTGTAACCCTCAATGTTCCAGTTGCTTGTTTGAAGCAAATTGCATTTGCTCTCGAAAGCAAGTGGTGAAGTTCATAACAGTTATGTAAGTTTGCTTTGTATCTCAGGACAGAGCCTGCCACAGTGAAAGTTGGAGTACCAACCCCTAGCATTTGATTCACTACTAACACTCAGTAAACAGCTAACAATGAAGTACACTGTATATCAAAGAAAGGAATTACATGCCTGTTCCTGTCAGTCAATATATGAACAGGTTATAGATGGGGAGCCTGTATTAAAACATCAAAGATTTTCAAAGCAACCATGGCCTGGTGAGATATTTCTGAGGTAATATAAATTTAAGGTCCTTATGATTGCTTATAGGCATTGATTTTTATTGTAAACAATATCTTACTGAGTGTATTTTTCTTGTGTGCTAATTGTTGGAGAACACAGAGGTCACTGTTATGACAGAGATATTAATTTGTGAAAAGTTCTATAAACAAATGCATCTGGGAACAAATGAATTTATCATGGATGCAGCTTCTGAGAGATCCCCAATATTAATGGAACAGACACTGCTCATACAGTACATGTAAAAGAGTTTAGTAATTCATTACTTATGATTGTAATGCTTTGTTTGGTTTCTCTGTATTTACAGACAACTTGATGGGATTATAAATTCTGCACCAAGTTCATTGAATAAACTGACTTGGAGGTTCAGTTCTGCAACCCATCCTGTTTGTAGTAATATCATAGCTGCAACATTGTGACAGATACACTGCATTACATTATTAAGAAACACATATTAACTAATTATTTTTAAGTGCCTGTTAATTTAATCAGTTTTTCTTAGAGATAATTTACTCATGGTTTATTTGAATAATTGGCTTTTTGGCTTTAAAATGATATTTATTGAGCTTTTAAATCAATTTTGTGATAATCTGCATTGGACATGGCATAAATTGATATTTTGCCAACACGAAATGGAGAACTGGGTCTTAAGCAAAGTTGCAGGATTAGCATTTTTGTAGAAAGAAAGGGTTGAGAAATTTGTGACATTCTACAGACAGCCTTGCCATTTGCAATGTCCAATAAGGTTAATTTGTTCCATTCTGTTGTAGAAATAGTGTTCTCTAATTTATAAATTATTTCAATCTGTTGTTTAAACAATTGCCTTATAACCCCATGTCTGGCTTTGGTGCATGTAGGATATTGATGTATTTTTTATCCATTTTGCTGTAAATTATCTTAATTGATGTGTCAATCAAAACATATCTTGGATATGCTGGGCTCTTCTGACAAATGTACCTATGCCTCATAACCTTTGAGTGCATTTGGTTGTGTAGTGCAGACAAAATACATGTACATAATATAACTTCCTCTTAGCTCACTGATAATTCTTGGTGTAATTTAATCATAGCAAAATTAATCAATGGAACCCAATCGCAGCTCTTGTAGTCCACAATGCCAGTCGAGAAAAAGAACAAATCACATTGAAATTGAATAATAAAATTATTATTAGAAGCCTATGCAAGTATTCATGATCAGCAAAAAAAAAAAAAAAAAAAAAAAAAAAAAAATCGTAATTACCATTCATGCGAGGGTGATTTTGCTTATTGCAAACCCTTCCAGCAGGAGGAGACTCCATACAATAGTGAAGATGGCTAAATGTATCTTTAGGGACAAGTTAGAAAACAAAACTTTCCAACTTTTCACATATGTATACTGTTTTGGTATTTTTGTGAGATTTCGTTTGGTAGAGATTCAGGGACTGAGTATATTGTAACCACTGCATTTCAATCAGTCCCCACAACAAAAAAAATGTGTTAACTTCTTTTGTGTGGGAGTCCCCATGTTAACTAAGGAAAAATATAATGATTAATAACAATGCCTTGTCTTTCTGAATAAGGTAGGAAAGAACAAGAAATGCCACCAAAAAGCACAGAGGACAGTTCTGTTATGTGATCAAGATTTTTGGTAGCTTCCCAGAAATCCTTGAAATCGTGGCTCTATATTTCATAATCACACCATCTTACACCTCGATCTGCTGATGTAATACTAGTTCCGGCTGAAACTATTAAATCATTCGCAATTTACCCCATACATGTTGGATTATTTTCATTAGTAACAACATTCCGAAAAATAACTGAGGAGCTCCGCTTTTAGGCTGGCCTAAATCTATATATTACCTTATTTCCATAGTGCCATATTGCCATATTGCCATAGTACTTTAGCGACATCAACCCCCAAACCATCCCAACAGTGCACTCTGCACTAAAAATGGATAAATGTCGCATGAGTATGTATCAAATAAAAACAATGCCAATTGAACAAATATCAAATAGATTCCAAACATATCCTAAAATTCGTGCCAACACTTGTAGTAACAGTCAACGCAGAACCCACCAAATCGCCCAAACTCGCCATTTTGAGCCGCAGAAACGACAATATACACAACAACCGAGATAGGTTTACGTCTGTTTTGAGCTTTAACACAGACATTACTCGATATCAGTTTACGATATTAAGACTATTTAATATTCCCATACATTTCTTTATATTTCGAGCATACAAACACACGCGGCTCTTATGGGCCCCCTGCATGTGTGCTAACTTGACAGAGATGCTAAGCCCAGCCCTTACGGGTAATTGACGGCGGCTATAGCAGCGCGCCTGGGTTGTTTTTCGCCAGTGTGTAGTCAGTTTTATAGTTTCGTGGATCCTACCTTGCCTCTGACCCGACTTGTATCCCATTGTTTGTTTCATATCTTTCTTTTCGTAAGCTAGCTCCTTCCACAATTACGTCCTATCTGTCAGCTATTTCGTATGTGCACAAAGTAAAGGGTTTGCAGGATCCTACAAAATCATTCTTGATTCAAAAGCTGCTGAGAGCTTTAGGCCGCAAACAGTCTTCAGAGATCCGCCTGCTTGTGACCAGGCCAATTTTGCATGGGGTGCTCTGCTCTTTTAGTTTCATGAACTCTTCCGCACATCAACGTTCCCTCGTTTCAGCGTTGTTCCTTGTTGCATTTTATGGTCTTTCGCATAGGTGAACTGGCAACCTAGGGCTCAAAATTTTCGCCTTCAGTCGTTTAGTACAGTAATTCCACTTTTTTTGACCCGTTGATGGTCAACTACGTGCTCAGGTAACGATTTCAAAATATAAACATAATTCTAGTCACGGGCCTTTTGATATTTTCCTTGCGAGAGATATCTCGTCCCCCTTTTGCCCGGTGTCCGCTCTTCTATGCTACATGCAGGCTTCGAGGAACTCGTCCTGAGTAGCCTGCGAGCAGGCTCACGTTTGAGTCAAGCGCGCGAGAGCAGTGAAGAGCAAAGCGATCCGGCGGGAAGGAGTCTGGTGAAGAGATGCCTCACTTTCAAGTCTCGCGGATTCGCCGCTCGATTTCGCGCTCTCGGCTACGCCGCGCGCGCTTGTGCTCCAAGGTGAGCCTGCTCGGAGGTTATGCCCTGAGCCAGTTTTCCGATTACTGTGCATCAATGTAATATCGCATTTCAGGAGTGCTTAGCGGTCTTAATCTCAGTCGGTACAAAAGCCATAGTTTCCCAACCTCGTTCCCAGGGTCTTTTTCACGGCTTGGAAGAAGACCCTGGGAACGAGGTTGCATAGTTTCCGTATCAGTGGCGCGTGCCACGCTGCAGATAAAGGTTATTCTGAAGCACAAATCCGAACTCTTGGTCGCTGGAAATCTGACACATTTAAAGTTTACTTGAGGTCCGAAGTTCATTATGCTAACTGACAATTTTTAGTACTATTCGATTTGGCATACTTGTCAGTGGGCCTTCAAGTAGGTCAGACAACTAGGCTGCTACTTGGCGGCCCAGTATTTTTGTTTTGAATTAGAACTGTATTATTTCTCGGTGCCGCTTGAGGACCCTTGAGTGGGTCAGTGAATGGGCTGCTACTTGGTGGATGACTAAGGCTCTCTGGTTTGTTAGGTGTTTATGTTGAGGTGCTAGCAATTTAGTTCAGACATGGGCTGCTCTAGATCTGTTGCTGCTACCTCATCTTACTCCCAGTGCAGACAAGGGCTGCCGTTTCATTGCATTCATCACGAGCCGGCCAGAGCTAACCGGAGGCTCAAAAATTCGCCAGGTCCGGTTGCTATTGGGTGACGTCATTTATTTGTTAGGTTGCTGTCATCGCAAGACTTTTGCGGTTCTATTGTGGTTAGCGATAATTGCTTTCAGTGAGAGTAATTGTCTACAAAAGTAACCTGGTTATTTTCAGATATGATCTGGCCACATAATTGATATTTTATAATAAATTTTCATAACGCGGGAATATTGCGCGGTCATATATAAAAAAGACTTCGACTTCGAATGAACCACATATTACAAATCCGCTCTGTTTTGCCCACGCAAATGTGCTCGCAGTATTTTTACGTTACCGAGTGCTACAGGATATTTTACAAAAACCACATAATTTTTCAGTAATGCGGGACACTATAGGAAACAAAAACAACAACAAAATCGTCCTTTTTCCGTCGTGCGTGACATTATACGAACATGGTACATATCTTTTTCTGATTCACCCAGGCTGAAGTCCATGCAATACAGTTGCTGAGTGCTTCGGGATATGTAACAAAATCGTGATAGTGATTTTCTGTCGTGCTGTTTCCAGAATCGCTTGGAATTTCTCGTAAACAATTAGATTATGTACGCGAGATTTCTATCGCTCTTGAGAGCTTTGTCATAATTTTTGAGATAATTTCCTGACTGCCCATAACATTAACTGATTTTCAAAGTGTCGGTGCACATGATCTTCGAACAGGCGGTGTTGGACACGGTTCACGTGACAGTATTCGACCAATCATATGTCGTTTCAGCCGGAGCAATGGCGGACACGTTTTTCGTTGCGAATGGAGAATGTTCTGAGAACCAAGGAATGGACACTTAGAGCAAATACAAGCTACACCCAACACCTAAGCACTAGGTGAAGAGAAATCTCAAACTCTCATCAGTTTGAACATTGATATTGCCAGTGGCAATGTCTGAGTCAAAGTCATTTGTAGACCTTTTACTTTAAACACATTTCAAAGAAGTTGAGCAAGACCAAAATCGTGTTTATCACATTGACTACAAATTTAAATAGATCCACACAGTACATATTTCATCTTGGATTTGTAAGTTGAAAAAGAATTTGCTGGAAGTGTGACCTGGTACAGGGAACCAATACAATTATTTTTTACCACTTACATTGAAGCAAAACATACCCTACTTCTCCCATTAAGCTTCTGCCTTCTTAATTCCATCTATTGCAAATTATTTTTGTTATTTTGAAAGAGCCATAGCTCATTAGCAAGCTGTTTATGATTTCTTATCGTCGAACAAAAACATAATACCTGTCAACAACCATGTTGTTGGCCAGCGATACACTCATATACTTCTTACACAAGTCGAGATATCTAAGAACGAAAGTGCCGAAGGTAGGTTCAATTCCGGCAAGTTAAGATCGAATTCGAAGAGGTCAGAAACGGAAATAATTCATCTTTCAACGGTAGACATTCGACGAACCGCGAAGCTTCGATTCCTCGATTCCTAAAACCATCTGTTCAGCACTGAAAATGGTGGCTTTGTAAATCGAGCAGAAGCCGTCTACAACTATTGCTTGCCCTGCGGAACATTTGATATGGATGTCATTCCAGATTTCTTTCAGCATCGGAAGAGAGCGAACCTCCTATGAGTCATATTTCCACATCACCATCAGCGCGTGGAGATGTTTGCCGTTCAGCGATCAGATGAAACTGAGCTCCAGGAAAAAGTTCTCCCGGCATGCCTTGCGAGTCGTGTCCAACACCGCTGATCTTCGAATTCGACTACTAGAAAATTCAGATTATTTTTGGAATCGCTGAGCAACAAACATATATACAGAGAATGCCCTAAACAGGTTTGAATCAGGCTTTCCGTGGAAAATCTGAGAACATTTCTGACTCTCGGGCATTTCTGGGCTGCTGGGCATAGTCACTTCGCTTACTGAATAACAGTGATAACTGAGATTAGCGAAAACGTTTCATCTATACGTGCTCCGTAGCTTTACAAGAGTAAGAAGTGTATCAAAGCGTCTAAGTTTTAAACTGGCGGTTGCGCCCCAATCTAGAAAACACATTGCTTCAACGTTATTTATTTTAATCCAAAGTCTTCACGTCAGTCGCGAGATTTCCCGAATCGTCGACTATTAAAATGTTTTGTATCTTTCTGACACGATGGAATTGTGTTACAGTAAATATAATTTCACACTTTAGGATTATGACATTCGTGAAAAGCTTGACGCGTTTTGTGGAACATAAACGATCACCGACAGGGATATGATTACACTGGAATGTTGTAAGTAAAAACTAGATATCCCATGGAGATATATCTCCACGGGATCCCAGGTCTGTTTTTTGGTTGCTAAGAACGTCTGGCTCGTTATGAACTTGAATATTTCTTTTGTTTACCTGCATAGATCACAGTAATCACGCTTCTCATTGCGGCTTTCCTTATACCGCGAGCTTTGCTTTTCTTGTGAGGCTTCAGCCACAGTAGTGTGGGCTGTGGCGGATTAACCAGAATGCACTGCGCCAATTTTTACCAGAGTTCTTTGCGCCCCGAACAACACAAGGCTGTCACACCGTCGAGCTGTCGTCCTTTTTCGCGTGGATTCCAATGAGAAAGGTTAGTGGTTATGTTTTGCTCTGATTTACCTGTAAAACGATATGAAGGAGATCGTGCTTGACTTTCACAACTCTTGTTTTTGTTCTTAATGCAGTATGTGAAAGTTTGTAAATCTGGACGATTTATTGAGACATCTTAATTTCAAACTTAACATATCATTATGATTTCTTAGCAGTTTCACCTCCTTGGTCGAATTCTTAAATGAAGAGAAATCGTCGTTATTAAAGCTTGTAGAATAATTAAAACAAACGAAAACACGCTAATTTCATAAGTGCTGCGATCTATTCCTATTCATCCAAACCTAAATTTAAGCTATAAAGCTTTAGCATTTTCACACATCGCGATGGACGCGTCCTCGACACAGTCTAGAGACATTTAATGGGTATCAGTACAGAATTTATAAGTTAGATTTCTGTTCCTACAATTTCCACATCTTTCGATTTTCGCGATCTGGTAAATGGGAGGTTGATGTGTATCGTTTTATTACGGTCCAAACATAGTTCAGATCACTATGTGCTTTTTTGTCTCGATCCCTTGTCACACCTCGCCATCGAGGCGTCATAATGCATAAAGTTGATGCACACAAGGACAGATTTTAAGGTCATTCCCCAGTATTGCATTGCGCATCCTTACTGCGCATAATTTATGGCGTCATTAGCGCGCGTTCGTGCACGCGCACATTGAAAACATGGCGGATTTGCCTTGATATTGAGTTCTGTCAGTTGAAAAATGGCTATGACTCACTAACGAGCTCAGGCACCCCAAATTTCTTCCAGTCATTTTAATCAACTAACCATTAGCCTTGCGTGAGAGAAGACCGATCTGATTTCTATGTTTGAAAATTGAATAACTAAGAAAAATAGCAGCTGCACTGTAGTCTTTTCTGTTTTACAGTTTGATAGCCGTGGCAAGCAATTTGGTTCCAATATTTTAACAAGGATTCAGCTGTCTGTCAAAGTCACACTTTAAAAGTTTATTTGTGTCCGATACAAGTATTGACTGTAGTTTGAGGCTTGTTTTCACGAGTCTGGTCTCTCAAAGAGATTTCAATAACTTGGAATGCGTTCATGTAATAAGCATTAAATCACGCTAAAATGGGACATTTTCAATGCCTCACTGCTCCTAAACAAGCCTGGGCACCTCCCTTTTTTATTTTATAATTTAAGTTGTCATATAATAAATATCCATTGGACAAAGTTTGAACAAAAATCTATGTGCAGTTTCATTTCAGGGGAATTACCTTAAGTTACATTTTCGTTGTTTCTTGCAGACAATTTGCACAAGTAGATGAATCACTGCGTAAAATATGAACACAGTGTATAAACAGAGTGTGTCGCAGCATTACTATCTTTTAGATACCCTAGTTTGGTAGAAGTACAGAGCATGGTCTCACACAATTCCGTCGAATTTCACGGGTATCACAGTCTCTTTTTATTACCTGTTATGTGTCTTGCGGTGTCCATTTTCTTAAACTCGTGGATACGCGAAGCGTAGAAACGTGTTTGTTGCGGGGACTCCGATATGCAAATGTGTCACTCACTCACTCACTCATTCACTCACTCACTCACTCACTCACTCACTCACTCACTCACTCACTCACTCACTCACTCAGGCGTAGACACTGCTCGTTATTAGTCGGCCCGAACGAGAACGCCAGAGTCCGACGCCATGTTGGAATAGTAACCGCGCCCGTCGCCATATTGGAATAGTAACCGAACTCGACGCCATATTGCATTTTCCACTTTTTGCAAACGAACTTGATAGGTTACAGAAAACGCAACTGTTTTGAGCTTTAATTCGGTAAATATCTCCTTTAGCGACTAGGTATCTTATATTAATTATTGGACGGCCGCGTAGTAAAAAGTTTGTGACTTCCTGTTTCCCCTTGGTGTGAAATCGACATCTCGTCATGTCTGGCATTCGATGCGATAAAACATACTCGGATTAAATAAAGTTACTTGGCGTTGAGATTGAACTGTTTTACCGTTATATTACAGGTGCAAACAAAAACTTTGCTTATTAGTACAAAGAACTCATAATATAAGGACTTAAATGCCTGTACCCGCTTGCCCTCACACCAACACGCAGAAGTCCATTGTTTACTTTTCGTGATGTTTTTAGGTAAAATCGGGGTTTTTCAGCCGGGCCTCAAAAAGCACAGGAAGAATAACCCAAGCTGATTTTAATACATGTTTTACAGCAACATAAAGTGTTCCAAAGCCGAAGTTTCAAGGAATTTGGAGTTATGGCACTTGTCGAAAAATATCTCTGAAATTTATTCGTAAATTAGGAATTCGTCTTAGTAACTGAAAGAGGTTTTTTCAAAATTGTAATGTTTATTCTCAAATGGCGCTCAAGTCAAGTTCTAACCTGTTTTGGATAGCTGAATACTTTGTCTTTCAAGAAAAAGTATCGATAAGTTTTGGTTTTCCTTTCCACGCGGACGCAAATTAATTTTAGATTACTAATTTTAAGCCTTTGCCATCGGCTATTTTGGTGACCGTCGAGGCAAAAATAGTTTCCCTCGATTTTCTCGAATTTAAACCGCTTCGAACTCCAAAAAGCTACATCACGTTTCATGTCTACCTAAGGGCTATTTGTGGACGAAAAGAGAGAAAAATCGATTTTTCGACTTTTGCCGCCAAATTCAAATTTTGCTTGGTTTAAATCACTATTTGAATCACTATTTGAATCACTCGTGAGGAATAATTAAAATTACTCCTCACGAGTGATTCAAATTCAAATTTTTAAGACAAACATAAGAGATATTTTAAGGGTCATTCGAGTTAAGAGTTTTGTGTGATATATTTAGAGCAAATTTTGAGAGTTTCCGGAAAGAAATGTAGATGACGTAATATTTGTGGAAAGGCTTACGGTGAGTGATCTAGTGAAGTATTTGGGCGGAATACATGCACCATCATGAACCTTGCTTTTTATTTTGTTTGCGTTATTCCTCTTAATGCATAGCACAGTTCTGTGCAACAAGCTCGATAAAACATTAGGGAACTGTTGGCTTTCCAATTAAATTGATGTAAGGTCAAGTTTTACTTGACATGTTTCGGCAGAAACTTCTGCCTTCTCTGATTGCACGTGTTTCGAGTGATACAAACAAACAAACAAAAGAAGAGCAATCCGCTCGATATCGTATCAGGAAATTGTTAGATGCTTTTTCGTGATATCCAAGGTTTAAAGGCGAGATAAGTGTAACCGCGTGCGCTACATGTATTTATTTAGCATGATAATTTTGGCGGTCCTATTGACTGAATTAATTTTTTGGATTTAGTTACCGATGTTAATTACCCGATCTCGTGGGTGTTTGAGTACACCATCCACGAACCATTTCAGGTTGTAGTCGTCGAATCTTTCGAAGGGTTTACAACAACAACAACAACAACAACAACAACAACAACAACAACCATTTATTTGTACTCACAATTTATAAAATAATTACAATAAACATTAAATTAGTATAGAGTACTGCCTGCCCAAAATAACCATAAGGGCTAAAAACAATGGGCAGACATTAAGTTACATAGATTATTTATACAGTTTAATTTCGTTCTTTCGATCTTTTTCTGATCAACACCTTCAAGAACGTATATTGGAATTCCTCGCTTCTCGTTGGGATATTGGGGTAAGTTTTATTTGAGAGATATGTAACAGCTTATGTCAGTTCCCGTCTTAGTGTCTTCACGGTATCTTGTTATCTTTTGCCGCCCATTTACACCAGTTCCTCACCTCGAGCGTAACACTTTTTTTCTGCGGCCTCACCCGTTTTGTAAACCATCGCTCACGCCAGTTCAGCCTGCAAGGTACAAAAAGTAAGGAAACAGTCGCGGTGTTCTGAGAACATAAGCTTATTAGCCTCACGTGATATGCTCCTGTTAAACTGGATTCGGTTTTCCGGAATGCGCCACGAGCTTTGCATCGATCGAGAAGCTAAAACCTAAAAATTTAATGCAATATGATAAGATGTTAAGTTCGAATACAATCAAGGGAGATGTTTGTAATCTGTTTAAACTCGGTCCGTGAATCGATATTATTAGCCTTCAGACAGTACGTCGGCGTTTCTCTTTAAGAATGTTTTTCTTGACTTTTTATGACCCGAATAGTCTGACTGGATTGTCTCTTAAAATTGTGGCCTGACCAAGGAGCGATCTGACGTTTGGTAGAACGATCTGACTACGGTATACTATGGAACGATAATGATTTACTTCCAATTTACTTCCAAGGCATGAAATACATTTTATGTCATAAAGGGGCACTCAGAGCAGACATGAATATTTAAGTTTCTGGAAACTTCTAGAATGTCAAGTCACGCAGTGTTTGTGCCAGAATCTTCTACTGTCACGCTATGGAACATTTTAGAACATTCTACCGCATGATGTAATTATAATGTAATGCTACATAAATAGAAGCTCCAAGAATGTTCTAGAATATTAGTTAAATGTTTATAAAGAGTCAGCTAGGTAGTATACAGTCCTGTTGTTGTTCTCGGCAGAGACCGAGTGGAAACGCTATAGAGTGTTATTGCTACTGTAAACGCTATGGATCGTTTTCACTGTCACGCAATAAAAAAATAAATCGAAAACCATACAGTGGAAAAAGCTATGAAATTATGATGTTATAGAAGATAACTAAATAAGCCACTTCTCCAAGTTTTAGGCCTGTGCGTTTCCCCAAACTTCAGATATTCGTCGAAATGTTTCGCCGATATTTACAGAGCCCAGTATGAAAACGCCATGTTGGTGTACCTCCGTGGTACACCAATATGGCGGCCGGAAAATAGTGTAAACAACTAGAACTTACTTTGGCTATCTAGGCGATCGACTGATTATCAGTACTGATCAAACAAGCATTTACATAAGCACTTTTCCTAATGCTTTAACTTCTAAAAAGGCTCAAAATCATGGGATAAGTATATATTTTTCGACAAACTCGATAATAGCCTTGTGTCACGCACCTCGATAACCCTGAAATTCAAAATGCTCTGGATTCCAAACGAAGCACGCTATTGAGCTGTAAAATTGTAAACAGATATAAATATACCGCCTCTTGCGCCTGATGAGGACAAAAGCTTTGGTGGCTCTTTTGTTTTGGATTTTAGAAAGTGATGACGTCACGTGAAAACGATCTATTGAGGGACTTTTTTTAAGGTTAAGTGGACCGTAAGGAGATTTCTTTGGAGACATCGAGATTCTTTGTGGGTTCGTGTCAATGGTGACTAAAGTTTAGCAGTAGTAGGCTTAACTTAGTTTGGTAGTAGATTGTGTTGCTCAGAAATCGCTCCTTTGTGGCTAAGATTACATTACGTATTGTTACCCAGGCAGTGAGGCCTGGGTTTAACTTTCGGCTTTCTTTTTTTCCGCGTTCAGTCACAAATCGCCGTCTGGTCTCTAAAGCGCATGCGCCACCTGTGCATGCGTACAGCGCATGGAATTTACAGAGGTTGTCGTCGAGAAAAGTTAGCACGGATTCCATGATTTCTAGGGCGATGAAATCATATACAAATGAACACACCGTTCAAGGTAGACCAACACTAAAGGACGTTAAGCGTTTTCGGAACGGGTCGCTGCAAGCCTTACGAGAGATCGATTTACGAGCGAACATTTTGAGTGAATCATGAATCATGTTATACCAAAGGAGTCATTAACCGGGGCTATCAACTCTTCAACTTGATAAAAAGCATCTTCAGAAGCGTCTTCGTATTTTTAGACGTGATCGTGATCCAAGTAGAATCCCAGCACGAGCTCAAGAACGTCTGAGCAACAAGAGCAGAAAGGTTAGATAATTTGTTTACGAATTCATCTGTTCGAGTACACCTAAGTAAAATGCTCTGAGAAACTTCGTAAAGTATAATAAAGATAAAATCTCGAACTAAACGATATTCTCTCGTTATTTGCTTGTAACAGAGTTATGTGTCTTAACAAGAGTGAAACTCATGTAGCGAATTATTGTACATTTAAGCTGAAAGAAACTAATGTATGTCAGTGACCCCAGCAAAACAATTCTTGGTTTGCACTGTCGCGCAATCCTGACGCAATAAAAAATTTATTCGAAAACCATTTGGTGGATAAAATCAAGAAATTGTGATGTTATAGGAGATTACTAAAGATGACACTCCTCGAATTTTCAGGTCTTTGCGTTTTCCCAAGTTTTTGCACAAATTTACAGAGACCAGTATGGAACCGCCGTGTTGGTGTACCTCCGCGGTACGCCTACATTGCGGCCGGAAAATATTGCAAACATCAGGAACTTACTTTGGCTATCTAGGCGGCTGATTACCTGTACTGAACAAACAAGCATTTACAGAAGCACTTTTCCTAATACTTTTTAAAACTTCTAAATGGGCTAAAAATCAAGAGATAAGGATATGATTTCGACAACCGCGTTCGTAGGTCTATGTCACGCATCGCCATAACAGTGAAATTCAAAATGTCTCGCTTGCTTGAGAAACGCAAATAACAACGACAAAGGCTAAGGAAAATAGACTGAAACGGTTATAGGTTGATATAAAGACCTTGACTCATTTCACATCCTAAAGACTTGCAAACGAGTAATAAGCTATTAATCGATTCGAAGAAATGCAATCAAAAGCAGAATAGCTTAAGCACATCAATTCGATTGAATTTCGTCAGGAGTACCCAACGACAGTTTTGAAGAAAATCCACCGTACGGTCTGCTTAACATTACCCGAGTGTCGCTTCGTCAATCTTGTTTAATATTTAACTTTCCTGGGAAAAAAATACCCGCTCTTCACCGCCAGCAAGCAGGATTTCGAAGTTATCGGACTCCCAGCCAGCGCTCGACGTTGAGGTCGTCAACGAGCCAGCATGCTTTAAATTTGTCACCTAGCCAGCCAGCATAAGAAAAGTTTGCCAAAAGTTTGCCAGCATGTTCGAGTATACCATTTTTTGCCAGCCAGCGAGCTAGTAATTTCAATATACCACAGCAAGGTACATTTCCTTAAAACTATTAATATAACAACGGATTTAGTATTGCGTACCATGAACGCAATAAGTACGTTAATGGTTTCATTTTTACATTTGACTGGAAAGTTTTTGTAACACTTAAGAGATTACACTTACCATTCAACAGTAAACAAAAGGGAAAGATAAAATGTGCTTAAAATGTCCTGATTATCCTTCAGGGATCCAAGCTTCACTCTGAAAATAAATCGTGAATTCCCTCCAAAAGAAGCGTGAAGTATAAACAATGTCCATTCACTTAACAGACGTAATCTAGATATTAATGAAGATCTATCGTTGTTATTATAAGTATAACAAGCAACCTATCAATCAGTTTCTAACGCTTACATACGACAAACTTTCACATTCATTTCATTTCTCACAGTTATTGTTCCAAAAAGTCAACGAACCTCCATACAAAGAAACATTGTTTAGCTCATGAAGTAAAAGCGAGACGAGATTACAAAGCCCTCACTAGGCTTTGGCTACCCAGTGTCTGTCATTTTTATTTTCAAATGAACCTACGATACAAACAGATGTCAGTTACCTTTGTCAATATGACATTTCGTTGACAAAAGGTTCAATACAGAAGCCGGAAGGATTCGCAGC
Organism: Orbicella faveolata; assembly: GCF_042242905.1. Classification (NCBI taxonomy): domain Eukaryota; kingdom Metazoa; phylum Cnidaria; class Anthozoa; order Scleractinia; family Merulinidae; genus Orbicella; species Orbicella faveolata. Next base: position 18,743,612 of record NW_028301563.1, read on the forward strand.
AAAAGCAATCGTTACTTGTTCGTCAGGCGATCACCGCAAAAGACTCACGACAGAAGCCGCAAGGATTCGCAGCAAAAACAATCGTTGGTTGTTCGTCAGGCGATCACCGCAAAAGACTCACGACAGAAGCCGCAAGGATTCGCAGCAATAGCAATCGTTACTTGTTCGTCAGCCGATCACCGCAAAAGACTCACGACAGAAGCCGCAAGGATTCGCAGCAAAAGCAATCGTTGGTTGTTCGTCAGGCGATCACCGCAAAAGACTCACAACAGAAGCCGCAAGGATTCGCAGCAAAAGCAATCGTTACTTGTTCGTCAGGCGATCACCGCAAAAGACTCACGACAGAAGCCGCAAGGATTCGCAGCAAAAGCAATCGTTACTTGTTTGTAAGGCGATCACCACAAAAGACTCACGACAGAAGCCGCAAGGATTCGCAGCAAAAGCAATCGTTGGTTGTTCGTCAGGCGATCACCGCAAAAGACTCACGACAGAAGCCGCAAGGATTCGCAGCAAAAGCAATCGTTGGTTGTTCGTCAGGCGATCACCGCAAAAGACTTACGACAGAAATCGCAAGGATTCGCAGCAAAAGCAATCGTTACTTGTTCGTCAGGCGATCACCGCAAAAGACTCACGACAGAAGCCGCAAGGATTCGCAGCAAAAGCAATCGTTGGTTGTTCGTCAGGCGATCACCGCAAAAGACTTACGACAGAAGCCGCAAGGATTCGCAGCAAAAGCAATCGTTACTTGTTCGTCAGGCGATCACCGCAAAAGACTCACGACAGAAGCCGCAAGGATTCGCAGCAAAAGCAATCGTTGGTTGTTCGTCAGGCGATCACCGCAAAAGACTCACGACAGAAGCCGCAAGGATTCGCAGCAAAAGCAATCGTTGGTTGTTCGTCAGGCGATCACCGCAAAAGACTCACGACAGAAGCCGCAAGGATTCGCAGCAAAAGCAATCGTTACTTGTTCGTCAGGCGATCACCGCAAAAGACTCACGACAGAAGCCGCAAGGATTCGCAGCAAAAGCAATCGTTACTTGTTCGTCCAGACGTGCGCTCTTTGGTGAAAGTATTTTAAACTGGCAGAAGTGTCCATTTCGATATACAGTCCATCGATAGATCATTCATTTCACGACTCTAGTTAGTTCACGGCACTAGCGTGCAGAATGAAACCGTTGCCTCAACTGGTAGGTCAACGATGAGTTCAAATTAAAGCTGTTTTGGATCGCGTTTATTACCGGAAATTCACTTGCTTGGGGTAGTCAAACACATCGCGCGTTATGCTTGTCAAATTGTACTTTGGCAATATTTTCCGGACTTTCTTGCTTAGTAGTTTGCTTTTCACAATTCTAAAACAATGTTTTCAAAATGACAAACGATCGCGAGTTCTGTAATCCTTCGCTGATTTCTGTCTTCTTTAGGCTTCGAAAGATCCTTCGGTTCCTGGTACGGAAATTCAATGATTACATGATTACACGCAGAACCTACAGGTCTGACCAGTTAACCTTGTGAAACACAACCAAAGGTGACAAATGATATATTTTTGCTCAAAGAAAGCCGCACAGAAAGACGAAAGTTGTTTCCTTCTCAACTAAAAACTGAAGGAAAGTTTAAGAAGGTAAAATCTTGAATTCTTTTAACTGACAAAGATTTTAATAACATAGACAATTTTAACATTTTACTTATTATGCCAAATAAAATACCTTGCATGATTTAACTACCATTTCCGGTGAGCAACGCGCGATAGTCCCTTGTACCCAATAAGACTGAAAAAGAGGGCAAACAATTGACTCTTGTCGTCCGGCAACTTTCGGAAAATTCCATCACGCAAAGTTGCAGTGATTTAAAGCAATACAAAAGTGCTATGATCGAGGCGTTGATTCTATGGTACAATGATCCCTTTATCTTAGGTCAGAGAGGATAGTTGTATGCCCAGCATTGCAGTCCGAGCTAGCGCATATAAACAAATATGCCTACCCTTGCTACTTTGTCTCTTTGGTAAGTCCTTTTCTCAGCGGAACTTAGATCTGGCAGAGGTCTTCCCTTAGTCTTTTTTCTTTTTTTGCTCTCCAGCCTTTGAAATGACTCAGAATGACTGCAAATGTAAATTAACTCCCGGCAATCTTGAATCGCCGATACATTAATAAGTTTAGGGTCTCAAAATAAAAGCATTTCTCTCAAAGAGAGAGCGAACAGTGCCGAATGGGTTCACCAAAAGCATTTCTCTCAAAGAGACAGCGAACAGTGTGGAATGAATTCACCCGACGGCCATTTCCGGTGAGCAACGCGCGATAGTCCCTTGTTTTCCAGAGGACAAACATTAACTCGTTATGCTAGTACTGAACCACGATTAAAGCATTTAATGTACCCAATATGACTGAAAAAGAGGGCAAACCATTGTCCCTCGTCTTCCGGCAACTTTCGGAAAATTTTCGATTAAGCAAATTTGCAGATTTATAGCAACCCAAAAATGCTATGAGCGAAACGATGAGTGTATGGTACAATGAGATCACTTTACTTGATTACTTTAGGATCAAGAGAGAAAAGTTGACCACCGATGCAGCCGACTAGCGCATATAAACAGAACAATATGCCTACCCTTTATCCAGCTGCTTTGTTTGTCTGCGCCAAGTCCCTTTCACAGCAGATCTCAGACTAATTGGCAGATCTCGTTTCTTTCCTTTACCAGCGGAGCCCTCGAAATAACTCAGAATGACTGCAAACGAGGAATGTAAATGAACACCTTAGAGTCTAGTTCTTATGCCGCCGATACCTTAATGCAAAACATACTGATTCCAGTACAATGTACCATCACTTTTCCGTGTGCTGTAAGAGAATTATAGGAATGAATTTACCAGCCTTTAAGTTGCTTTCCACTGTTTCTTTATAACTGCCGACTGCTTGCAGCGCAATAGCGCCAGCAGCGGTTTTCTGAAGTGACGGCTTCTTCAGGCCTATGGAACGACAAACGAGCGGAGATCCTGGAGATCGGCGGTGTTCCATTGAAGAGAACGTTTTTAACGGATTTGGCCATTCGAGATACTAGTGTTATTACGTCATTTAAAATGACAGCTGCTGGTGTTATGCAATTTTTACTGGTTGATGAAAAATATAAACCGCAACAATCTGACAATGGAGCCATCATTTTCGTGCATGGTATCACGCGCGCGTTGATTTGTAGCGCGTGGCGCTGGGAGTAAGTACGACCGCTTGCGGTTTATCGTCTCACGGCGGAAGACTTTAGACTTTAGAGCTCACTCACGCGTTTTTTTTCCCAGGACGGAAGCAGTTTAACTGATTGCTTTTTCGAAGAAGTCACAGCCAGGAAAAACAAACAAGTCACGTTTTTTCCAGCTAGGGACAGTGTTTTAAATCAGTTTTTAGCCAGCCAGACGCTGAACGAAAATCCCAGCCAGCAAATGATCTAATGCTAATATTTCCCAGCCAGCGTAATTGCAGCCTGTCGAGCGGGTTTTCTGTCGAGCGGCTCCGTCGGGTACTCCTGTTTCGTACAACTTCAAATGCAGAACATTTAGCTCAATTGCAATATAGCTATTGCTTCTCAGTATAACGACTGCCTGGGTACACGCAGCAAAGCGTCTTGTTAAATAGATAAGTTGGGTTCGTAGAAGAGTTTCGTAGTATATCTTTCTGGCGGTCAAGCGATACCGTAACACTATAGACTTAATCAATGAGTCTGCAATACAGCAAGGTTTCACTTTTGATATTCTTGTAGTTAACTACTATAGTAGACGGTTTATTCCTTTGTGTCTTTGCAGAATATATATTCATGACCCTCGCTCGTTCTAAGAGGTTGTGCATGTGCAGTGTTTGGAGAATGTTGCTGTCGCTCTTAAAATGTATAAAATTGGCAATACAAGTTTCCTTTGAACTCACCTAAGTTGTCTTCTTGTTGATCGTTTCTTGTGATTTTACAACTTTGTAGCCGTCGTAGAGACGGATAAGGGCTTTTCGTGATATGGCTGGTTGAAAGCCGCCCATAAGAATGAAAATGAAAGTGAGATGTGGAAACTTCCGGCCTAGTCAGCATAACTTGCATATGACGCTTGTAATCTAATCCTTCGGTGTATCTTCAGACCTGCTTTATTTAACCATTCTAGTTCAACAACAATAGGCACCTTAAGCAACAGACGTCGCCGACCTGACGACGGCAACCGGAAACGTGACATTTCTTTCGAGACGTCACTGCGCATGTACAACACGTTGTGACCTGACGTTGCCCTGAGATCGAGAACGTGAGAACGTGGGGTTTCACGTCGCGACGAAAAACGTGAGTACTTGATCTTTTGTTTTGATCCCTTTTAGCTTACTTTTGGGCTATTTTGGTGCCGAACCAAGGTAAAGTTGCATAATGATTGCCTTTATGCTTAAAACAATGTTCTGGAAGTATTCCTGGACTCATTATTTCTTAATTGGAAAATTGTTTTTCGCATATCAAACTAGCCTTCAGCGAAGAGGTTGCTTCCATCCAACGTAATGCCGCTTAGTACAATTAGCTTTTTCAGGTGTTCTCAACGGATAATCGGTAGATTGCTATAGCTTGAAATAACATTGATTTTATTTTGGCAATCCCCTCGTCTTGGTATTTCGTTTAACACAGAGACTTTTTTTAATCGACTCGTTCGAACAGTGTGTACATGTATTTTTTTAACGTTTACAAGAGCTGACAAACTTAGCGCTACCAAATTTACTCGCCTGGATTTTATTTCTTGTACATACAAGATTATTGCACCCTTCGCAGAATGCTGTTTTCGATTCTTTGTCAAAAGAGCTGGCATAACTCCTGTATTTGAGCGACCGATCATTGTGTCGAATGAAAAACGCGGTGAGCTGAGATTTTGTTCAAAATCTATGTTTAGCACAACAAAGTGTGTGTGTGTAATCTTGGCAGTCTAAGTTTTTTTAAGTCTTTTTTTTTCTCAATGAGCGGTGATACAAACTTTGGTTAAAAATCGCAATTAATTGCTTTAGCAATACGCGTTTTACATGGAAAGTATTTTTTGCTTTTTACATTTGACATTTCAAAGCAGGCAAAGTTTATAAACTTAAATTGTTTCGTTATTTTTCGCAATGATTTTACATCTCTTAGTAAAACATGTATAGTATAAGGTTTAATTCCATCAAGTTATTTTTCAACTATAGTTTGTCTCCAACTCGTAGATGGAGTGGACAGAACAAAAATATGTGATGCTAGCCCGAGAAATCCTTCTTTAAGGATATAACTTGCTGTCGCGACCGCAGCCTGAAGCCGTTCTAGCCACAGTTTCTTATCGGTCGTCACGTCGCCGTCGTCAACGAAAACGTCTGTTGCTTAAGGTGCCTAATTTCTTTTGGGAGCCAACGGTGTGCATTCATTCACTTGAGTATTTTTATCTTAATTCATACAAGAGCACACGACATACCACTAGGCCACTGTATATAAGGAGTTGCCGGGTATTTGCAAGAAGGGAGTCGCGCTTCCAACGGATTAAAAATGACCGTACTCTTTTCTATAAGGACATTGTTTTTCCGACCGAGGCTGAACATCCTTATTTTCATTTTGATTTTAGGCTAAAAATATTCTTGTGAATATTCCTATATTATCATATGACCCGTACGGTCCTGCGCGCAATTTCCTTGGAAAACCGGCCATAAGAAAAAAAAGATCCCGTATGAGGGCCGTACGCGTCGAAGTGATAGGGCCGGAAAAACACGTACTAGAAATGCGTACGGCCCTACTAGAAACTCGATGCGAGTTAATGACAAAACAATTTTGTCGCTGGAAAATTTTGTTCTTTTCAAAATGAGTGTTGAAAGTGAACATGCTGAGAGCGAAGTTTACTATCCAGGCGAACTGACCGATGTAGAACCACTTCAGTCGCCAACTCACCCCGGAAGCACAGAAAGAAAGTCAACAGTCCTCACAAATGAAAAAGTTCACAAATTTCTCAGAAGCCAACAACAAGCAAACAGGCGGTCAAGAAAACAACTTTTCTGGATGAATTGTCCGATAACTAACCTTCGGAATAAGCAAACAGTCTTGAGGCGAAACTTCTTTCAGTGGAAAGCATCAACGAATTCGTCGTGGGTCAAAAGCAAGAAAATCGGCAAGTCGCGAAGAAAACAAAGTACGACATAATTTTTTTCTTCGAGTGTCCAGAGTTGGGAGAAGAGAAATCACAAACATATACCTTTTGTACAGTAGGATAAATTGCTCTGCAGTTTCTACATCAGTGTTGTTTGAGGAGACAAAACCGAGTACGAACACAAGTTCATTACCGTACAGTTCATCCAGGTAATAAAACTCGCTTGAATTTCCACTGCACAGCAAAGCCAGCAAAGTCAGGAAACCCAGGTTCTGTTTGCTGGAGCCAACATCGGTGTCATTAATATTCAGTTGCTGGTTCTCCCTTGTTCAAGAGAATCCAAGAGGTCGACAAATAGCTTGAAACGACGCCGACATTTTCTTGAGTCTTCAGATGAAGATTTGTGAACAATTTCAGTGAAGCGTGAAGCGAACTTTTGTCACTCGCTAAGTTTTTGATGGTTTTGTCATATTTTTGACAGCTTTATGTCAACTTTCTGTTGGCTTTTTAGCATGAATTGTAATTGTGGACTTCATTATAAAAACAAATATGAGAAAATGAGTCGTATTTTTCGATGAATTGTGAGTTTCTTGTTCGACGCGAAGAAATAAATGACACTGAGTTTTTATTGTAGAATCTTTTCTGCGGTTTTTCCGCACGGCCGTCTGATGTTATGTAATCGCGTCCTATTTAGGTTTAAGTGTTAAGTGGTCATATGATAAAATGCTTATTGACTGAGTAAGGTCGGGCCGGACGGGAAAGTATTTGTCTCTCGGTCAGGACGCACGGACCTCGCTGCACTCGGTCCGTACATACGTCCTGACCTCGAGCCAAATATTTTCCCGTCCGGCCCTCCCACTCAGTCAATAAGTGCATATTATAGCGTCGAACATACGGCTAGTGCTGTTTTTGTTGCTTTTTAGCCAGTTTTGCCGTTTAGAGGAGGAATAATTTTATACCGTTTAGTCAAAAACATATAATTGCATCGTAGTTAAAAAATTTCTACACAAAAATAATCATATTCTTTTCAAAATCTCAGCCTCAGGTTTATTATTAAAATATTCTTACAATTTCGTAAATTTCAGCCTCGATATTCTTATGAAACATATTCTTATGTGTGAGTGTATTGCATGGTATTGTAAAATTCTATCATGGATTTTTTCACCAGCCACTCGACAGTCACAGGGATTGACTTTTGCATGTGCGTTGCAGTATTTGAATACAAAAGATTTCGTTTTTTTCTCTCTAGTGGAAGATGTTTCTTCTGAAGGTTAATTCTGTTAATAATGTTAATTACGGTGTTTTAGCTCTTTCCACAAATCTCCGGATATCCGGCTTTTGGGATATTTTGAAGCTTACGAGATATTTTGAAAATATTAATATGTTTAGAAAAGTTTGGGATATTTAAATATTCATGACTATGACTGTATGTTGTGGGCTTAAATAGCCCTGTGTTTTCCTCGCAGATATTGTTTTTTTAAACAATACTCAGTTCTGTGTCAGAAACAGTCTAGTTCAAATTTTTCAAAATTTAGGCCTAGATGATGTAAAATCAATCAAAAATAAGAGATGTTTAAAAATCTTTGTGATATATTTAGAAAAAAAAAAACAAAAAAAAAAACGAGGATCTCGGGATCGGAAATACAACATTGAGACCATATTTACGGAAATTGAAATTAAGTGATGCTAATTCGCTATAGTTATGATCCTATGATTTATCGCTCGGTTAATTAAGACTTTTTCTCAACAAATAAAGAGTTATTGGACTGCGGTTTTCATGCTAGGGGACTGCTTTTTACAGATTTCATATAATTTGAACTTTGTCCAGATACGGACAGACTTATTTGTTGTTGGTTGAAAAGTCATCAAATGTTATCCTGAATAGGCCTTATTACAGTGTTTGTATGGGAATCCGATGGCAAATAACTTTTTTTTTTTTTTTTTTTTAAATTGAATTTTACACAATTTGTGAATCGCAGCGTTATTAAAATACTAGGTAGAAGATTGTATTCACCAAGTTTGAAGGATGTAGCTTGGCTAGAAGACGTTCAGATTTTTCTAATTTTCCAAACATTTGTCTGTAATTTTGTTCCCCGCGAACGGCGTCTACCCAGCCAAACAAATTTATGGAAAATTAGAAAAATTCACTGAGCGTCTTCTAGCCAAGCTGCATCCTTCAACTAGGCTTAGTTTCCAATAACGTTGCGATTCACAAATTGTGTAAAATGAAATTTTGGAAAAAGTTATTTGCCATCGGATTCCCATACAAACAATGTAATTTCTGACCCCTTTGCCTACCCGTCAAGATGGCGTCGAAAACCGTGATAAGGCCTATTAAATGAAGAAGCCAATGGAGTTTAACTGTTCCCACGGTTAACAGATATCACAAAGAGAATGTGCGAGCAGTTGTTTTTTCTGGTTTTGCCAGTAACTAGAGTTGTCGTGTTGCTGTTCTTTGGCTAGTGCTGCTTCACAAAACTGATTTCCTTCGATTTGAGATAATGCATTTTAAATTTTACTGCGCCGTTATAGGCTTCTTGTTATGAATAAGAACAATTCTGAGTTTTGAACTTTGTTTTTGTTGCAAGTAAACGTAGCCTGCGTCGCAGACAGTCTAACCGAGGATTTTGTGACACGTCCTTGTCAGTTTTTCACGCCCGAGAGGTTGCAAATAAAACTGACAAATCAGTGACTGTTGTTCCCACGGTCAGAATAACGAAACAAGAAGCTATCTGTACGTCCAGAATTTATCGACGTTTCTTTTAGTGTGTTTTCTGCAGTAGTTAATATCTTGCATTCATGAAAATAATTCAAAAGGGGGATTTTAAGCACATTTTTTTTGCCACAAGGTTTGTAGTATGGAAACTTTAAATATTCCTGGAGACTTTGAGGCGACACAGCAGTGGTTCTATCGTTTTGAGACAGTTTCCTTGGGCGATTAATAGCGGAGGTACACTTGAGTCATTCATAAATAGCCTTATTTTTTGATGTTGCAAGATTGGACATAGACAACCACGGTTGAGGCAGTCTCTCTTGGCTTTTTAGCATAGTGTAATTTTAATGAAATTATGATAAAGAATTCCAAAAACGAAGCGCGCGAAGTCTAAAAATAGAATGAAAATTGTTGGAACCCCGCGAGAGTCAGACAACATAAGCGTGTTCTGGGAGAAACAGGAGGAAAATGAACGCCAAATTTTCGTTTTAAAAATAGCTTTAGGAACACTTCCTTATGCGCTTGAAAAAGCGTCAAACCGTCCACCATTCCGTTTAGTTTGTCTGAGTTTGTCTGAGTTATGACGTTACTCGCGCGCTTCGATATTTCGAAATACAGTTAAAGACTGCAATGTACATTTAAAGTATCCACGTTGTCATCTAAGGAATTCAATTGATAGATATGTGAAGTGAAATTTCCTTTGTTTTAAAATAACAGGTACTATGACTTGGAAAATATGGCTCATATGAATAAGCAAAACGACCCCGGAAACAGGTTTTTTTTACCATCTTCCCACTTTACCGTGCATTGGGACATCGACATTGCCAAGAAATGTAATCTGTGGCATCTGTGTTTCACAAGTGTTTTTTTAACTGATCACGTGACTTCCAAGTATGTTTGTGACTATAAAATGGCGAATGGGTCTGCAATGCAGCGAACATGGGTAAATGGCGGTTAATATTAGATGATGGGGAAGGCACAATTTTCTTTGGAGCCACACAGGAATTTTTCCTTTATTGCCTGGATCACAGCCATGCAAAAAAGAACAGCAGCAACATTAACAGAAAAGATCTCGCTTGTATTACTCCCACCACACCCCTGTTTTCGCACTCATTTCTTCGACCTGTTTCAATGTTGCCAACTTTTTTCCCTCCACACACACACTGTACCCATTTTCGAATCAACAACAGTTGACGTATTGTCTTCGTTTATAATTTGGCAATATTTATTCCGTCTTGTAAAACGATGGTCAAAAACAGCATGTCTTTGCCAGATGAGTTACTTATATGTGGCAAGATCAAAGGCGATTTGCCAAATTTATTCCAGAAATGATTTATTAAACATCTGGCGTGTTTTAAGAACGCCTTTTTATCAGTTTACCGGTTACTCCTTTATATCTTTGCAGCTTGAGTATCCAACATGGGCCTTCTCGCTTTGGGTACTCCTCTTACATGGTCTGAGACAAAACAATACGCAGATCATGTTCGGAAACACGGTATACTGCAGTTCCTCCACATCTACAACAAGCTGAAAGATCGCGAGAACGACTGCTTAAAGTGGGGAGACGAGGTAAATTGATAAATTGATGTATTAAATCGGCAAATTGATGTATTTAATCATTTTTCTAATGCATGCAGTAGATCTTCGCAATCCTATGAGAGTGAGTAAAATTAAGGATTCCACGGACAACGGATTCGTCAAGTGACTCAAGTTTTCGAGAATGTGTTTGCCGAAATTGTAGACATTTCCGCAAAAAATGTCTAAAATGTCTTAATGTCTTCTGTTCTTAAACTAATCTATTGTTATCGTTCGTATCCTGGATTGGATTCGTCGAGTGAGGCGAGTACTTGCGCTAATAGAAATAAGAGATAGTTTAAGCAATTACCGCGGCGACCCCGAGAACAATGTCTAGTAAAAAAATGAATTTATATTTTACCTTCGAATTTCGTTCAGTGCGCCTATTGGTCTCAGAACTTGCTAAAGCTAAATATGTAACGCCTGGCCAGCATTCAATTCCAAATGAAAATATGAAAAATTAGCCGCCGTCGTTCGCGTTCTCCAAATACGCAGAACGTAGTCATTTCATGTTATTGTTTTTCAGAGGACGGCAAAGAAATTGTACAAAGATTTCTGACGCTCGTGCATAGCCATTGTTCTGTTCATTAAAACTTTTGTTTGGTGATGTCCTCGTTGCCGGTACCATCTTGGTTTGCTTAAGGCTCTGTCTTATCACGGTGTTGGTAGTCATCTTGACGGGTCGGTAACACGCGTGAGGAATTACAGCGTTTGTGTTGGAATCTGATGACAAATTATGTTTTTAAAAACTGAATTGTGCATAGCAAAGTAAAGGTACCAGGCAAAGGATTGGATTAATAAAACCTGAGGGAAGTAACTGTGCTAGAAAGTGTCCAGTGACACTTCTAATTTTCCATAGATTTGCCTATATATACTATTTTGTCCTGCGCGAGGTTATGTTTTTGATACAAATAGTTTGGGAATGGTAGTTAAAATGAAATCGAGCTTGAAAAAAAATAATAGATAACGTTTGTCTACTCGTTTGTTAATGTTTACAGTACAAGGGTTTTATATCAGTCAACACTGATCCACCACCAGGGCAACCATTCGAACACTAGACATTTTGAATATTCAGTTGGTGAAATTCTCATTCCCCGGACCAAAAATGCGATTGAAATGTTCCATCCCTAAGGTCAAACTAGGCTACCAACTGTCTCTGCCACTGGGACCTAAATGGCAAAACTGAATTCCGGAAACGAGAAAAAGCATCATCGTCAAGCCCCCCCCCCCCCCCCCCCCACTTTGAAGTTCCGCAGTGTCCCGGGTATTGTTAATAAAACAGTGAAATGTAAAAGTGATTAAATTTTCACAAGCAAAAGCGTTTATATTTCGCTGCGAACACAACACAAAGCTTTTCTAGGCCTTCTTATTTCGAGGCACAATGGTACAGAGAACGTCGGAGTTTGTTGATGATCCCTCGCTTGACCATGATTTTGAGGCAACTTATTCAAATCTCCCCTGCTCCTCTCATATTGTCTGAGCCACGCCCATCCAAGTTGACCCAATGTCTTGGCAAAAACCAGTCTCTCTTTTTGCCAGTGGTGTTCAAAGCTTTATATACAGAGTTATATCGTTTATAGTATTTATATAGGGAGTGGGTATATTCATCTGGGATGATTTATTAGGCTAAGACCTTATTTGACCACATTTCCAAACATCGAGGAGAGCGTTGAAAATACGACGCGCGGCGGAGTTTGTTTTGACGAACTTCAAGGTATTTGGAAATGTGGTCAAACAATGTCTTGGGTGTTTGATATATCTTCTCAATCGAAAATAAGAAAAAAAAAAAAAAAAATAGGTAGAAAGATGAAGCAGCGTATACACTAAGGGCCCATTTATATGGCCTCGGTTAACCAAGACAAGTCTTCCCCCAAGTTACCCTAGCCGTTTTTAAAAGGATCGCGAACCCGTCTCGGGGAGCGAGACAACTCGGTTGGGCGAGTTGTTTCGCCTCGGCAGGTAGGGTAACCCTGGCAGGCGGGACAACTTTTCTTCATGTAAACACTTTGGCTCGCCTAACTGAGACACATCTGGGCGTGGCGAGTGTCACGAAATGTCTAGATTTACGATTTAAAGTAGAAACTCGTATCAAAGAAGTGATAGTGATGGAAGAGGGATATTTGCACATTTGATTATTCGTTTAGGATTATGAATAATCATGTGGGGTCAACTTTGACACGGACTACAGAGACGACGTTTTCACATATTAACGCTCGATAAAGTTGCCTCAGGGGGAGGATTGTCTCGGGTACCCAAGACTTCATAACTGGGGCCTAAGTTGGAGAAATTTGGAAACGCAGCCTTATTTCTACGATGAGGCCTACCTCTGACATTAATACGTCACGAAAACGGAGCTTTTCGAAAACGCTCTTCAAACCGGAGAAATTTGAAAAAGCCGGCTTTTCGTTTTCGTGTGGACGGAAAACATTTTGAAAACGCTTTACGAAAACTGTGTTACGATAATCATGTGATTTACAAGACAATCCAAAATGACCAATAATTGTTGCGTTTTTTAATTCCTCCGGCGTATAGTGTGGACAGAAAACATTTGATGCGTTTTGAAAACTCCGTTTTCAAATTCCCCCACCATAGTGTGGATGGAGCCTGAGGAAGAAAATTGTATCAATCTATACTCAGATATCCAAACACCGTTTTCCATTCAGAATCATACGAAAACCTTCTGGTTCGTTCAGAGCTACCTTCACTTCTAAATCGAAGACTACAAGATATCGCTACATTAATGTACAAAGTAAAATATAGCCTCGCACCAAGTATTGTTGACGAACTGTTTAAGCAGAAAAGCGCTAGTTACTCATTAAGAAACAGTGATTTTGATATTCCTACTTTTAACACCATTAACTATGGAAAACATTCTATTAGATATCAAGGACCTCATATATGGTAGAAACTAGATAATAAAATGAAAGGCTCTTCGAATATTGAATCTTTTAAAAAGAACATTAGGAAAAAAGACCTAACGTCGATCTTAAGCAACAACAATAGCTGCTGTAACCTTTGCAATTCTTAGAGACTAGCTCTTATATACCCATTGTTTTATTGTACAATTTATACATGCTACATATTTTAATTGTATATACATTTTTATTATTATTCCTTATTTGTAAATATTTTTAATTTTTTTTGTCGTGTCCCCAATTAGTTTTGAAAACTAAATACATTGACACATTAAAAAAGCTTTTGCTTACTTTACTTATTTACTTATGGCCGCGATTTCCTTCGTTTAAACTTGATGAATTATTAATGAGTTTGAGAAGATGTAAATTTAAGAAGCCCAGATCATTCAGCTGTAGACGAATCTTGCCCAATAACTCATTTTGGGTCAAGCTGAATAATATCCCATTGGTAAACCTAATATCCTAATGTTTTCAGTGGACAAGTAATTCATCCACATTATTTCAGTTTCCAATGTTTCAAGACTTTTCCGAAAGTTTCAACGTTACATGACTTCAATCATTTAAACATTATGTCATTATTATCATTATCATTATCATTAT
>NW_028301563.1:18920000-18997500 GCF_042242905.1 Orbicella faveolata
CTCACTGCGGTTTGGAGTTTGAGGCCATGACAACTGACTTTCTTCAGAAATATAAGTGAGCCTGACAAGAAAATAGAAAAAAAGAAAAGACGAATGCAGCCGGGATGACAAGGATTTCGATCTACAAAGAAAAAGTGCCCATTCACTGTGCTTTTGTAAGTTAAATAAGTCAAAATACTTACAGTTTGTTGACAACGTAAATGCCGTCCAGTGCGTTCGTTTTCAGCAAGGACGCGACTTGTTCACGTCACGATCATACGCTGTGGTAGTCATTTTGGAATTTTTACTTCCAGTCAGCTTTAGTCAGGTCCGCCTTGTTGGATCTTAAAGTCCCTATTGTCAATAACAGGACAGACGCATGAAAAGCTGACTTCCATATTTATTTATTATTTTTTTTTTTTTCTACATAACAGTCCGCTCTCACTCGTTGACGCATCGCGTAAATTTAAATTCGTGGTCTGTGCGCTTATTGACAATAAAAAATAGCCAATGAGCGCGCGAGAAATTTTGCGGTTATCGTAAAATTTTTAACTGATTGATTAATTGACTGATTTTTGAGATATAGCCATATAGCCATAGCAACTCCTAAAAAGAACTTGCACTTTACAAACCGTCAATAAATCCCAATTTGAACAGAGAAATTTGTATTTAAAATTAACACCAAAAATGTTCTTTAATATATACCTTTAGGAAAAGTCATATCGTGACCAGAGTAAGTTAATTAAGTGCTGTTTTTGTATAAAACATCGATAACCGTGCCGATACATGTACTTTGTTCCTCCACCTTTGTTCCTCCACCACCTCCACCACGACACCAAGTTTTTTATTGCTGCATTCAACAATATCAAATGGCAGTGAAATGGGTTGAACTTTGTTCCAGTTCCTGCTCACGGAAACAAAGTTCTGTTAAGTTAACTGAATACGTGCAACGTATTCAGCAGAAAATGTTTTTATAAGCATCTCATTATATGAGAATCGCCAAGAAAACAACAATAGCATTTCTTTGCACTATACTGTAGCATCAGAAAACAACAACATCAGGAAGTATGTTTATAGGGAAGTAGGAAATTAGCAAGCACGTCATTTTTTGTTGAGTCAAGTTGCCTAACAAGGAAGTGTCTTCAATAACAAAGGCT
Source organism: Orbicella faveolata (assembly GCF_042242905.1). Classification (NCBI taxonomy): domain Eukaryota; kingdom Metazoa; phylum Cnidaria; class Anthozoa; order Scleractinia; family Merulinidae; genus Orbicella; species Orbicella faveolata. The sequence continues at coordinate 18,921,137 of NW_028301563.1, forward strand.
GTTTAACGGTTATCTGTAACTTGTTGCTCTTTGAACATCATTTCCCTCTTTAACCTCCAGTAGTGACAACGAATTAAAACAGTCATTTAGTACTAGTAATGAGCAACACGACTTGACTTGTTGATTTACAATGAAATTGTACGTGCAGAACAAAACACCATAAAAGCTATTCTCTCGGTTTAGTTTCCACGGAAGCTGAACAAAGTAATAATCATGGTATCAAATTAGCCCATCTCTGATTGCACCACTTCCCAAAGCGTTAGCGATCAGTGCCACAATAGAACGGAAATGCCAACTGAAACTGTAACCGATATTCAGGCAAGGTCAACATTCCTTTGAGTATTGTCAGCGATATAAGGAAGCTAAAGCATCTCTCAATCGCTCAATTTCTTGTACAAGGAAATCAGCGAACATGGAGACCAAGAGCGCAAAGGGATCGTCTGTTGTCCTCTTTGGCTTGTCATTCAATTTAATTCTGACGTTGGCTTCACTTGGTTTCACGTGCTATTCTTTGAATCGATTTGATTCTCGTCTAACAGCAGTAGAACATGATTTGCTGGCTACAAATGGTCCATATCGGCTTGCCGATGGCGTGATTGTTGAACCAACATCTACGCATTCACCTCTAAGTGGACCGCAAAAGAAGAACAGTGTCGTCAAAAGAGCTGTCGATAATCCATCTATGTGCCGCAAATGCAGCAGCGCCTGTTTAAACTTGAATGTGCATCGACGTGTAGGTTGCTCTTTATTTAGGAAGTTCATTTAAATTTTATATGATTACTTTCGCGTTCTAAATACTGACAGACGGTTTTAAGATTTCTAATTGGTTGGTTTGTAACTCTAATATTGGGCTAGTAGTCTCGTTACGTTTTGGAAATAAAATTGATCTCAAGGGAAAGTCATATTGTCTATATGACTAGATTTATGAAAGAGGAGTAGATAAAAAAGTTCAATCTTTTGGACCAAGTGAGCTACAGATTATTATCAATGATGCAAATAGGAAAAAAAAAAAAAAAAAGCGGAGGAATTTAAAAAGAAAACAAACATGGATAGCGGTAAAGAGGATGAAAATGACATTAACCAGGTCCTTTTGAATTCAGCCATGAATTCGATTCAGTTGTTCATTTATGATGATTCTAACATTAGCTCGGACGTCTTCATACAAAGTAAAGAAAGAAGTCGATTTTATCTTCCTGTTACAATGCAGCGTCTGAAAACAACAACATCAGGAAGTCATAATTCGGACTATTTAGGGGGTCAAGCAGTATACCATGATCATCACTGATAAGAATGCGTGTTGAACGGTTATCTGAAACTTGTTGTTCTTTAAACACCACTGACCGCATTTACCTGGGATGACGAATAACGCGTCTAGGAATAATATTGATGATTCTTAGACGTATTATGTGTCTAGGTAAACACGGAATGTAAGACGCATTAAACGTACTGAGAACGAATTTCAATTTTCCACGTCTGGAATACCTGTGGTACTGGCCTGTTGTGTGCCTCAGACGTATATTTCGGTCTAGGTAAATACGAGATATATAAAACAGAGAAAGTTAACGGTAAATATTTCGCAAATTGAACTGAAGTTTGTAATCAAGCGATCAAAAATAATTTGTTGTTGAAAATCACCTTGAGAAATTTTAAAGTAAAACTGAATTGAGGACGTTTTTCTCGGGCTTTGCTATTACCATGACATCGTGTTACATTTGTGTCAATGGTTAAGGCGTGTTCACCAACAACTGTGCATTCGGCTGATGTTGTTTTCGTGACATAAGCTGATAAGGAGTGTCAGTAAAAGCCCGCCCATCAAAGCACTGGAGATTAGAGTACTTGAACCTACATGCTGACAGCCACCTTACTAACGAGAGATGTGAACTGACCTGAGTAATTTCTGTTATCTTCTGGATTGTTCAAAATAGCTTTTAACACGAAACCATTTCCAACCAATTCGCAAGGAATTCGATACTAGGGTTAAAAAAAAAAAAAAAAAAAGACAAGACAAGAGAAGAAGAGTGAAGAAAACCCAAGTAGCTAAAAAACGCTTGCACAAGTTTCAAACCATTTTGAAAAGTTTTTCGATCTTTTTCACTTACTAGAACATGACAGAAGAAAGTAGTCAGCAAAAGATAGTTTGCGTGGAAGGTAAGATTTATATAAATTCTTCTTACGAGTCAATTAACCCCAATATAGTTGGGGTTTGTTTGGTAATATTGAGAGCATTATTACTTTGATCAATAGAAATCCTGTAAAACTTTCTAGCTGAAACGCTTTTGCTACTTCTGAAGAGGAGAGCAGGCTTCTGATCGAGAAGTACAATCATAGACAATCCGTTGTCAGTCACTGACACGTGCCACATAATCGTCTATTTGGTTGGAATGAATAACGACGGATTTTTTTAAAAAACAAACAAACAAACAAACAAAAACCACGACCTCGTTAAATTCAGCGCGACGTCATTTTACTGAACGCGAAGGTTTTTTCATCATGTCGTGTAGGACCTCGAGGGTTACCAGGCCCTCCTGGTTCACCTGGTTCTACTGGTCCCCAGGGTCCTCCCGGACCAACTGGTAAAAGAGGAAGAAAGGGAACCGTGGGTCCCCCTGGACCCCAGGGAAAACGAGGTAGTAGAGGATTACCAGGACCCCCCGGACCTGCAGGCCCGTCTGGTAAATCAACACAACGTGAAGCAAGTCCTGGTAATGGACATCAGTTGGGTAAGAATTTTTTGTCCACAAAATATTTGGTCAAATTTCACATATTAAAATTCTAATATAGCGGCTTGGGCATACATCTAACCTTTGCTTTGAAATCAAATTAGAACTCATTTCTTCAACCGCTTAAACATAATTCTTTTTACCTTGAGTTTTTCTGTTTTTTTTTTTTTTTGGTCATTACTGACAGTGGTAAAACGTGGAAATACTGTGAAATAATGAAATAATATTTTGTTTTTCAGAGTTACCACATTCCATTACAAAGCCTCCCCCTGCTTTGACGGTTAAAGGGAAACATAACGTGACATTACCTTGTAAAGCAGCTGGGTTCCCACCGCCCATAATCACGTGGTACAAAGGTGGTAAAGTGATAGAAGAGGAAAGAAAGCAGTTTAAGAAAAGAAAATTGGAAATAAAGGAAATTCAGTTTGAGGACCGCGGTATCTACACCTGCACAGCGGAAAACCTGTTGGGTAGAGTTCAGTTATCGGTCAATGTAACTGTCAAAGGTATATAAACGGTCAGTTTTACTGAGCGCTATATTTGTGAAACTACCTCACTTTCGTTAGACCTCAGAGTCTCAATATCCAATCAGACTTTATTCTCGCCGAGCTTTCACTTTAACCATCTGCAGCCTCTTTCAAATGCTACATTCGTTAATAGATTTATATCTGACTTCATGTAACCTGATAATGATGTCAACAGGACACAGAATCGTTTTATCTTTTATTTTCCATTTATATCAATAGTTACTTTTCGTTTGTATAAATGTACGTATTTTTTTAGTGTTTCATTTATTATACGGGAAAAAGTGTAGTCAGTCAGTTCACAGTAGGTAAAAGGGTAAAGTCTTCATACGAGCAAAGTGGCTCATCAGGCCGTTGCTTTCTCTGCTTAATTTCAGTAGCTTACAGTGACTACTTTCCCCTAGATGGGGTGCTAGTCCATCGCAGGGCTAACTCCCCCCCCCCCCCCCCCCTCCACCACCAGCAATAAATCCGTCTGTACCCACTGTGAGATTAAAGTGCCTTGCCTAGGGACGCAGCTCAGTATCCCCAGCCAGGGCTTGAACCCGGATCACTCGATCCGGTGGAAAGCACACAAAACTCGAAGCCACCTCGCCTCCACGGTTAGTCCATTATATAATCTCTAATATTTTGAGTCTGTTTATTCTTCCGTCATATCTGTTATTTTTGCAGTACCAACGAAATTCGTCACAAAACCAAAGAAATCGGTAACCGCTTACAAATCGTGGGACACAGTTCTCAAATGTCACATCTTTGGCTACCCTTTCCCAGTGATCACGTGGACAAGATCACTCAAGCAACTGCCAATCAACAGACATGTCATTGACGGTAACAAAATTACGATTAAAAACACAACAGAGGATGATGACGGTGCGTACGTTTGCCAGGGAGCTAATGAACTGGGGAGTGTGATGGCAGTGATATGGATTTTTGTAAAGGATGTCGGTAAGCTAAAATTCTCGAATAAAATGTATCAATTAATAGAAAAGAAAGCGTATTTCTAACGGTTGTGTTTACTCTTTCTTTAGTGAATCCTTACATTGTGTCAAGTCCTCCAAGTGAGATTCAAGTGCGGAATGTCGGTGATTCAGTCATGTTAAATTGCTCTGCTCGTGGCTCGCCGCTGCCTAGCGTCAAGTGGTTCAAGGATAAGAATAAAATTATTCCTGTCGCAACACATGACGAGAAGGATTTAATAAGAAGTGAAATTCTTATTCCTCGTTTCAAGCCGAATGACGCTGGTAACTACAGCTGTGTATTTCAAAACGACAAGAAGGGAACAGCCACAGCCAGCACAAGCTTAGGTAGGAAGATAATATTATCATTCTCAAACTTTTAATAGTTCATCAAGTTTAAACCAAAGAAAAAACACAAAAACATGCCTCTTGTTTGTATATCTTTATATTTCAATAAAAAGTCAATGTAACAGACGCTCTCAATTTTAAACAACCTGCTTTCTTAGAATGCAGTTTGCTCTCACACCTTGACAGCTTCTGTACGGTTCTATGACGCCATGAGGCTGTTGCAAGATAAGACTGTAAAACTAGTTGGAGGCTACAATAGTTTCTTTCCAAATGCAAACGTTTATGACACACACAAAAATAATCCTAAAAAATGGCGCGACCATGTTTTGTTGTGTTGTAAAATACTTGAAGAGTGCGAGACAAGAGTACCCCAGAAGCAGGAAGAAACATTCGTCTATCGCCTCTTTTCTCACCCTACACTTCTTCTATGCTCTCGCCACTTTTTAGTTCCTTACGTTCTTTAGGATAGGACAAAGCCTGTAGGACAATTAATATTTGTTAATTACAATTAACAATTATACATTGAAATCGAGGTGAATAGTGGCAGAATATTCCGAGTCTCGAAGCCTCGAAGCGGCGAGGTAAAGATTTTGCCGCTTTTCACCAAGATGGAAAAGAATAATTGTTTCAACATCATTTATAAACATGAAAAGATCTTAACAACAGCAAAAAGGAAACCATTAAAAGCCGATTTAAATCCCAATTCCCTGTATGAGACGTGCCTGCAGGGAATCATAGTCGTTGTATTTATCACCTTGCTCTGGATATTTACCATAATGAATACAACTACCTTAATTCCCTATGGATACGTCTTACAGAAGGAGTTGGCCATCGATCTTTCAATTCACGCTTGGGAAACGTGCAAGCTATGCAGAGCATGTGCGAAACAATTTACAGAATCTTCAAACATGGCAAATCCAATTTAAAACGTCGGCCTGAAAAATACTTGAAATGAAAAATAGAACGTGCGCAGGATTGTAGTGAAAACTGGATATATTCTTGCAAAATTGAGGTCTCTTGAATACTTGTGGAGATACTTTTTTAAGTCGGCTCCCTAGAGTAATTACGAACCTCCCTATATAGCGCGAGTTAGGAAAGGAAACTTAGTTAATATCTCTCAGAGTTTTCCCTGTAGAGGTTTACTAGTAAGGGCACTGTTAAAAAAAGGCGTGTATTTTGGTTGTCAATTTTTGGATTAAGGCCGTTAACATGGCAACATCTCATCTAATTACAGGCAGATGTGTTCCTGATTTTGGCTTAAACTCCGTAATATATATACTTCCCTTCGGTGAAATGTTCTCATACTTCCCCACATCGTTAAAATGATATTGCTTGACATTTTGAATTGGCAAAAAGTCAAGGCTGTTCAGACGGTTTTTCCAATATTCTGGAATTTTTCATTATTCTAAATATATTAGACTAGGAATTTCATTATGAAAGTGAGTGCTGTCGAAGGTCGATAAAACGGTGGGAACTGAATTGAACAGTCAACAGGTCTGGAAATTTTTTTATCTTTGGAGGGTAGAGGTGTCCAGAGTAGGCCCTCGCTGGATGATTTGTAATAATTACGACAGCAAGTGGTGTTTTAGAAAAATGGCCCATCGTTAGGCTTACGGAGTTGTTTGACCCATATTGGGAAATTGCTGAAAATGCTTTGTTGTTTGTGGGCCGGGGAAAGTGGTTGAAAATGTAGGTAGTAGCAAAATAGAGGTGCTGTTCTAAAAGGTGAGAGGAAATTATTTTTTATTGTTGATTTGATAAGTCATTAATCTGATAGATGTTGGGAATTATAAATGACAACTATACTCAAATATTGGAAAATTCATCCTGATACAATGTGTATCTTGACAAGATGCCAAAGTTTCTAACTTCAAGTATGTGTTAAAATTTGTTTCTCATTTACACATTTAAACTGTTTTCATTTGGAACTGTAACTTGAACAACGAGTTAGAAAATAATGTTATATGCCATAAACTTGATACAAAATATTCTTGACTGGAGTAATTCCTTTTCAATGTGAACAATAACAGTGACTATAGAAATATGTCTAACTTGAACAATGAATTCTTTGCGAAAGGGTTTTGGCAAAGATACTTAAATCAGTAGTAAGTAGGATTAAAATTTCTTCCTATATCTGTATGAAATATAATCAACCAATATGCAGTGGGTAACAATAACAGTAACTATAAAAATATGTCTACCTTGAACAATGATTTATTTGTTGTATGATGGCAACGTCAAACAACTGACAGCGTACGAAAGATTCGAAAGTCGAAAGCGTCTGACAGCGTGCTGCTCAATTCTCAAGCGTGGATCTATAAAATAAAAACAGCCAAACACAAATTGATCTCTTTCCGTTCGCGACCTTGATGAATAACTACACAAGAAAATGAACACATTTTAATAGCAAATGAAAACATTCAGAAAATACTTACCTAATTGTATGATGGCAACGTCAAACAACTGACAGCGTACGAAAGATTCGAAAGTCAAAAGCGTCTGACAGCGTGCGAGGATCTCTCACGTGCAAAGTGATCTCACGCGTGGATCCCGGATGATATGACAGCCATGTGATGTGCGCGTTATTGTCGTTTCAATTGTCCCGGATAATACTCTACTGCGCAGGCTTCGAGTCTTACATCCGAGAAAATTTTGGATTTTTCGCCCTACAGAGAAGAATAGTGTGCTGTCTCGCTAACGCTTGACAGCAATTAGCTCTGACAGATTTTTTTTAAAAAATAGGGCATTTTATAGGAAAGAATTATATGCGGTTAGAACTGAGCCAAATTAAAAAAAAAAAAAAAAATTCCCCGAGCGGAACGTGAGAAAACTGGTATTTCTTTGGTCACGCTGACGTCACAAAAATTAGAAAAACACGCGTGGTTACTTATTTAAGCGCGTTTATGCGACGCCAAGTATCGCGTGCGAGAAAGCAAGAGTAAATTAGAGCTATTTTCCCGGTGATTTATAGAGCTTTTTCCGTCATACTTTTTTTGGCCAAAGGCTTAAACACATTGCTAACAAGTGCAGACTATTGCTACTTTTACCGAAGTGATTTAACGCCTTTCAAGTGCTTAAGTGGTTTTCGTTTCTTCTTTTTAGGTTACTTGCGTCATTTTGCACGTACGATTAATACTGACGTCTGGCAGGCAATGGTAGCGCGCTATCAAGTCTCAGAAAAACTGTAGTAAGCCACCTTTTAAAAGGAAATTTGCGCTAATTGTTCCCGCGCATCCTTACTGCGCACGCGAATTCACACGACGCGTCTCGCATGAGAGCGCCCGCTAAGTAATAAGATGAACAATGATAGGGTAAAGGGCCATTGCTATAGCTTTGCGTGGATTTAACGACCTTAGACGTTCGGTGACACCAATTTTTCTTTTGATGGATCATTTTTTTCCGCCGATTATCCACTAGCGAAAAAATGAAGAAAATCTATCGACTATAAGTTTGACTTTTTCACAAAATGCACCACCGTATTCCGTTTTTTTTCTAGCTCTTCGTTTCTCTGTGCGACGCTTTCAAATGCCTCGTGAAGGGTTAAGTTCTGTGAAAACGTTGGTAACAGACCCACTTCTACTAAATATGACTAAGATCGTTTGCCTCCGTTGACGCACCTTCGTTTTCGATATTTTAACTATAAACCCCTGTAGACAATGCCGAATTACGCGCACCAATTTTTCAAAATCAAGGTAGTTTTCCACACGCTTCATCTCTAAAACAAATTTTTGCAAGTAGCTCATTATCTGACTGCTGCCAATGAACCCACTGTATTCCCTTCTGCCAATGATCGGAGAGGAGCGACATGGCGGTCAGGTTTGCTTTATAGACTGATAAAATCTTTGATTATCAGAGACATGTTCCAAAGCTAGTCGAACGTCGAGCGTTGGTAAATCCTTTCTTACTTTTTAAATCTTTCAGGCCAAATTTCGTAACCCTCTTTATGTTTTCTGATACAGCATCTTCTTATATTCTTAGAATTTCCGATTCATTAACAATAGGAAAATGCGAGTTACGCCGACTATTTTGTTTTTATTTAATAAATTATTATACACTGGGTAGGGATTAAGTAATGCTCATTAGCCAAAGAAAGCGAACCAATCGGATTACTTAGAACACCAAGATCACTGAGTATTGTATATAGGTATGATAATTATAGGGACACGTAAAATACCATCATTTCATCAACGTCTATATAATAAATTTGTCTCGTTATCAAGGAATACAACTATACGTATTTTGAATTTTTGTTGCCCCCTCACGATTTCTTTTTAGATAGATTTCTCTCAATATTATTTAAATGTTGTTAAAACGCCCGTATTCTGTTATTTTTTTTTAAGTCTTAGTCAATTGTGGTGATCCTGGTTCTCCATTAAACGGTCAAAAACGCGGATCACGATACTGGACTGGGGAATCTGTGTCGTTCGTTTGTCATCCGGGATATCGCTTGATTGGACCAGCCGCTAGAATGTGTCTGCCTTCCGGTAACTGGAGTGGTGTACAGCCTTCATGTAAGTAAATAAAGTTTAGGTCATGTTATTTTCTCTGCATTTTTTTTCTTCTATGAATTTAGGTTTCAACAAGTTATCGGAGCGGTTAGATTTAGTTTGTCGTTGTTGTTGTTTTTGGTCTTAATCACATTCTACAACCACGAAGAACAATCTACGAGATACGCAGTATGATGTGATTTCAGAGAATGTTCCATGGTAGCAGTGAGGTGGTGATTTCAAAGTCTCATGTATAAAACGCATGACAATAAGTAAGCGTAAAAATAACAAAACATTAACATCTGTATTCAAATTACTTTTCTTAGCCGCAGTAACGAAGCGGTTTGATCTATCTTTGACTGGCTCGTTCTTTTTGTTATTGCTCTTATGGTGACTTCCTACAGAGAGTTTAAGAGCCAGTCTTCTGTAAAATGTTTCAATGTATTGTTCCTAGTCAAATTATTATTTCTTTATTACGCCCAAGTCTTTAACCACATATGTGAAAGTTGAAAAATACAAACGGTAATAAAGGGTAGCGAAAATGAAGGACCCAGTATATATTTAAAGTGCCACTGAAACGAAATTTTCGTATGTGAGATTTTTGCTTAGTAATAAAATTTCAACTTTACTTGGAAACACTGCAGACTTTTTTTTCGCATACGGTAAGGGAAAACTGCTTTTTCAGCCATTCGAAGTTGGCTGGTTAAGCCCAAAATTGGCGGCCATCTTGGCGCGGCCAAAACAGCCTAGTGACGTCACTGGTTGTATTACTCTCATGCCGCGCTGAAAATTTAGAGTGATTATGGGAGAAGAGATACTCTTCGACGCCCCCCAAAAAACATCTTAAGGACATATCAGAGCTATAAAGCAGATAATAACAGTAGTCTTAGACATGAAGAGGTGGAGAGTCGATCCTGGGGTTTTTCAGTCTATTTGATTGGATATTTGCAGGATATTTTATGTAAGCAAGCAAACGAGTGGGAGTTCTTAAATCGCAAAATGATCGGGACTCTTGGTGAAATGGCCAACACTCAATTAAACAACATCTACACTCATAAGGAAAAAAAAGACGTAAAAACAACAGAAAGCGGCTTTTGAAAATATTATCCGGAGTGCTGCTGGACGAGTCGCAGCAACAACGCTTCGAGTTTTCGAGTCGCTTCGCTTTGAGGAAACCGGACGCTTTGTGAGTTTCACCGCGCACGAGATTGTGCCACAGTCACCTTAAGTCATGCTAACTATGGTTGTACCTGCTACATCCTACAAGTTATCACAACAGCAACAATTTAAGAAACCCTCTTATTTTTTATGGCGGAACGAATTTAAACTATAAAGGCAAACTGAGCTGCCATGACCAAACAGGTATGTTTTCTGGAAACGGGAGAAAGCGTTACAATGTCGGCGGCGAAAGGTCATATATGCAAATTAGTTCAAATTCTGTTTAATAAACCTTCGAAGGGAGTGTAAACTAGTGACGTTTTAACGAATTGCTTTGAACTTGGGAAGTATTAAATGAAGATCATAGACATACGTATGTGCTAAAGAACTCAAAATAATCCATCGGCCGTGAAATATTGCAATTGGGAGATACGTGTAAAAGAGAAGCGGAATTCCCGCTTTGTTAATACTGACACGTATGCGGCGATAAAGCAAACCCTGCTGCGAATCACAATTTTCAAAGATACATTTTGTCTACCACAACAACTCTCACTTATAAGTATCATACAAAGATGTCCTCTGTGTGTAAAGAAGTACTCGACTCAAAGCTTGTGGACCGTTAATAACTTCGTGATTGTGCGTATGGCTTATGCGCTTACGGCTTTTAATGCAGTAAAGATTTTTTTTTTTTTTTTTTGCCGAGGATATATTCGAACCTTGTTAATAGACCTTAGATAAATGTGGGAATCCAAATTTCAGAATCAGGCTGAAGACAAACGACGAAATATCGTGTTTAGGCTTCAGGACGTGATATAAAAGTTGCCACACTCTTCTTCGATCGATTGATCTTCAATCGAGTACTCGAAATGTTCGAAAAGTATGCTGAGCTGTTCTAATCTGTAGCATTTATTTTGGTGAATCTACACTCTTTGGCACCCTCCAACGTTTATGATGTGTATTTCCTGTCAAGGCTGGACAGAAATTACAAGGTAGAAAACTAGTAGGTATCGACAATATGAAAAATAAACTTGAATAAATCAAGTGAAATCAAGAGAGAATCTTAGCGCTTCTTGTGTGAATACAACCAGTGACGTCACAAGGTCCTTAAATTCGGTTCCAGAGCCCGGACACAGTTTTGCTCCAAAAAGTCGATCTCAGCAGCTAAAAAAAGCACTTTCCGCTAGAATTTGACAGGGATAAAGTTCGCCATTATTTTAAGCACGTTTGAAACTATAGATTGGGCTAATAAAAGAGAGTACGAAAATTTCGTTTCAGTGGCACTTTAAGAGAGGACTGGGTATTTGCAGTTTTAATTGTATTTTTTTTTTCTCAAAATCTTTCGATTCGGTACGGCCCTGCCTCGAAACGGAATAAGAAATCGGCTCTGATTTAATGTCTCTACAAAATGACATATAAACCTGAAAGACATGTTTTTCGCAAACTTGGAAAGTGTGAACATTTGTCTATTTAAAATTAGATCAAAACCAAATTAAGAAAAGACTAAAGAACAGATTTCAGATTTCCTCGCAACTGTCGTAAGCCACCTTAAATACCATATATTACAGTTCGTACTACCACAATATGTCACTAATCAATGATAAGTGACATAGCGCTTTGTTTTAGAGTGGTTTTATTTAACCCGTAAAACTGATATTGCAAATGTAAACGCCACAACTTCGTACTAGTTCCTACTATCCCCCTTTAGTTAGTAATTCTTTTGTTTTCTAGTCTTTGTTTTTGTATATCACGCACTAATGCTAATTAACAGACAATATTACACACTAACAAGTAGTTTCTGTTTCACGGATTCACTAAAATCACTCTGTTCCTTCATCCTGTAACATCTATTCATTTGCATCCTAAGTAAGCCTTCATTTAACAAATAAAGGAGCCTGACCCGGCAATTGAGAACACGAGGGAAATGTAGAAAACAAGAGCCGCAGGCGATTGTTTTCTGCATTTCTCGAGTGTTTTCAAATGTCCGGAGTGTTTTATCACGGTGTAATATATGGCTTAGGCTTCTTTATTTGCTTTATGATATAGATTTTACACGCGCAAAACAATAAAACACACTTTTTTATATTATAATGTACTGTATTGTACTGTACTGTACTGTACTGTACTGTACTGTACTGTACTGTACTGTACTGTACTGTACTGTACTGTACTGTACTGTACTGTACTGTACTGTACTGTACTGTACTGTACTGTACTGTACTGTACTGTACTGTACTGTACTGTATTGTACTGCACTGCACTGCAGTGCACTGCACTGCACTCTACTGCACTACATTGTACTGCGCTGTACTGTATTGCATTGTATTGTACTGTACTGTACTGTACTGTACTGTACTGTACTGTACTGTACTGTACTGTACTGTACTGTACTGTACTGTACTGTACTGTACTGTACTGTACTGTACTGTACTGTACTGTACTGTACTGTACTGTACTGTACTGTACTGTACTGTACTGTACTGTACTGTACTGTATTGTAATATAGGTCGCAGAATGTGTCCCTTTATTGAAAGCCTCCAGGATGGTGTTACTCACGGACGGCCGTTCTGGGAAGGTAAACATGTTTCATTTTCATGTGATCCTGGTTACTGTCTTAAAGGATCGTCAGAACGAGTCTGCCTGAGAAATGGTTCCTGGACAGGAGTTCAACCTTCATGTGGCAGGAGACACTGAGTCCTTTAATTACCTTATTGATAATAAACAAACCTGGGAGGGCACAGCTAACAATGCGTATCATGGGCGCTTTCCATTCGACCAAAACTTCCGTAATTTTCGAAACGGGGACAAATAGTGCGGAAATTTCCTAGGATAAGTTCCAGAAAATCCGGAAATTGTTCAATTTCCGAAAAGCGAACCATTCAACCGAAAATTCCGGAAATTCCGGGATGAAAATCAAGTGGCACCGAAATTTCCAGGGAGAAATGTTCGAAAATTTGGGTATAGCTCACGAGGTTGTCCTCTTTTTCGGAAATTATGCAAATTCGCAATTTTCCTATTCAGCGCTAGTTCTTTTGGCCGCGATCACAGCGAGTTGGACATACTGCGACGCGCATTCGGAGATGGAAATACTTTAGAATCTTTCCACTTTTATCTCGATAAATACTAGCTACAGTTGAATTCGTCAAGAGAACGTTTTCTAAAAATAATGTCCCCGTGATGTACTTGTTTGTTTTGCATAGGCTGGCTAGGAAATGTACAAAGATTTATAACGCGTGCGGAACAATTGTTCGACTCATTAAACCCTTTGTTTTGCTACGTCTTCGCTACCGTTATGGTTTGTTAAGGTCCCTGCTGTTGTGGTTTATAAAAAGTCACGACGTCGACTTATCAGTGTTCTGTTTGCTTCTATATTTGCGATTTAAATCTCGAAGTCATTGAAAAATTCCAAGCGAACAAAATTGTGCGGCTTGTCATTTTTTACACTGGAAAAGTCTGTACCATTCGCCCATGGAAATTTCCGGAAATTCACACCGGAATTTTGGGTCGAATGCAAAGCGCCCCATGAGTAACTTTTATCAAAACAATGATGTTGTCGTCACTGCAGAGTAGCGTGCAATTAACAAATTCACGTCAGTTTTTTTTTATGCGTCTGTCCTCTTATTGATGATAAATTGCGACATAACATTGTCAAAACATAACATTGTTAAAAGTCTGTAAAAAGTCTGAGACCTTTCGATGTTTTATCTTCAGCATAGTTTTGTCATCCGTGGTTGTGATCGTGTCTTTTAAGATTCTGTATAAAAAGATCTAACTGTATCATGGAAAAATGGGCGCGTGGCCATACTTCCATGATAAAGACCTTTAAAGGCAGTTAATATCATGCAACCATTTGTCAACTCGATGGTTTAGCACGATTCTGTTTGAAAGTAGAAACTTATGAAGCCGATTCCAGTAAGTAGCTAGCTGTAAGGCACAGGGTATCCCTATTACCGCTAAATTGACAATAATAATTAATAACAATAATTTATTGATTTATAGTGCGCTTTTTAACATACCGGGTGATCAAAAGCGCATTACAACAATGAATAACCTAAAACTATACAAGTATTAAAAATCTACAATAAAATTTAAAAATAGTAAACAACACTACATCATCTATTTATATATACATATTTAAGAAATGCAATAACACCACCTATGTTAACGTTTTCTGCGTAAACAACGATAGGAATATAGACTAGGAATAAGCAGTAGATCTGTTTACGCTCAGAGGGACATCCCAAGAGCATAGGTGACTCATAAATGATGAACAGTTCAGGTTTCTCTTAGTAATAGGCAAGGCACTTTATGGAAATTTACAGGACAGCAGCTGCCCTATGTTGGCAATTCAATAAGCCATTTTGGATCTATGGAAATTCTAACTTGGCTCCGAGGCTTGGGGGAATAAAACAAAATAATTTACATCAAGGTTGGAGGATTAATTTGTTGTTGTTGTTATTGTTGTTTTTAATCCCTTCAGCCTCGAAGCCATTTTAGAATTTTAACATGTCGAAAATGGTATATTACCTTTACAAATATATAAGAAAACTCTCGAAAGAAGAAAGTGAACTAAACAGTGGTTCTGCTGTGTGTCGTTTTCGACTTCTTAGACGGCGAGGTACAGAATTCTGTAAACATTTAAATGCAACGTAAGATCTCATCTCTTCTGATACTGCATAACTGTGACAACAATTTATTTCCTTTTTTGCTGCTTTGTAACTAAGACCAAATTTTTCTATTGCGAGTCAGCCTTCTTCTTTTCGGTTGCCTTTATATCCTACCGTATAAAATATCAGTTAAAAGTTCTGGGCTTATTTGTTCTAGGCTTATTTGCTGGACTTATTTATGGCGAGAGAGTTGTGAAGTATCTTCGGGGCTCATAAACATCTTTCTTATTCGAGTAGATTTTGAAGTTGTGTTATTAAAACATAATACACTCTTAACTTGTGATTCGATTCATGGTGAATATCAAATTAATTTATTATTATTCGGGGGCATAGCTCAACGCAAACGGTAGTTGCAAAATTTTCAGTGTTTGAAGCAAACGATGACCACAGAAAAGCTTGCTCAGGCAGAAGTAAGCTTTTCCACCGCAACATTTCAGTTACGAAATGAAAAAAAAACTTGACTAGACTGAACATCGTGTAAAAAGCTGCTCGACAGACGAAAGCCAGCCATAAAGTGGTGCTAGGCTTTTAGTTAAAGTCGTTAGATTTCGCTGAAGGGTTGAGCACAAGGAAAGAAGTAGCGACAATATGTGGAGCATTACTTACTTTACTTTACTTACTTTCCCAGCTCCATTACACAACTTCCCGATGATCATCAAATTTGAAAAAACAATTTAAGCTCAACTTTACTTGGACTCTAAGAAGAGTATACAAAGTAGTTCAAGAGACTGAAATGCCTTTTCCACCCAAGAGAAAATTAGCACTTTGAATAATGACCCTAATAACCGCTGCGAAATTAGTATAGGTAATCATACGGTTTCGAGTTCAATTTGGAATTAATTTGCACGAGTGAGTTTTTCAAAAAGCTGAAATTGCACGAGCCGTTTCGGCGAGTGTAATTTCAGCTTTTTGAAAAACTCACAAGTGCAAATTAACTCCAAATTGAACGAGAAAAACCGTATGATTGCTTATTAATAATATAAACATGAAAAAATTCGCGCGGAGGAAGTGCCGGAAGATCTTTCTTGGAGCCATGTTTTCTTATTTGAGAAAACTTTTTTCAAAGTTTCAACACAAAATATTCGTCATCATTTTACCTGATATCATTTTCTTAGAAAAATTCCTATAATCTTTCAGTCAATCATAATCCAGAATTTTGATGTGTAATTTGTACTGGTGTTACACTTTTTGCACTGCTGTTATACTTGAACTGCACTGCTCTTAGCCAATCAGAATCGAGTAATTTTTTCATGTGTATTATTAGTGATATAATTATATAAATTATCGGCAGGAGCCATAATCGGGGACGGAGACCGTAAGTATTGGGATCCGCGCGCACCTATGTCACGCTCTCGTTGTCACGTTGCGTGATCAAATGGTGAGAGTTGCAAGATTCTCTTGCAGATTTTTCACAGCGATGGTAGGGAATAAGGCAAGGAGTTAGATCCAGGGCTCTTATATGTAGTTTTATGCTCTGAGCTGATGGACAAGGTGAGTTTTTGAGGGTCGAAAGGTAAAGTCTGCATGCGAGCCAAGTGGCCCATCAGGCCGGAGCTTATCCCGGTTTCTGTAGCATGAAGCGACTAGGAGTATTTCTACTCCCCCCTGGATGGGATGTTAGTCCATCGCAGGGTTACCCCCAGCATTAAGTTCGCCGGTACCCATTTATACACGTGGGTGGAGAGAGGCACTGTGAGAGTAAAGTGTCTTGCCCAAGAACACAACACAATGTCCCCGGCCAGGGCTCGAACCCGGACCGCTCGATCCGGAGACGAGCGCACTAACCATGAGGCCACCGTGCCTCCCCTTTGAGGGTCGAAAACAAGACTTCAATTTCGCACTGTTAATGAATAATATGTGCTCGCGCTAGTTGAACGCGTAAGCTTTTGCGTTTGTTCTGTAAGGAAAAGTTATGAAAGAAACTCTTTACTCTGGTATCGAGTTGATCGAGAGTTTCCCAAACAATGCTTAATCATAACCAAACCCTGTTTTTAATAGTTTCTTATTGCTTCTGTTTGTTTGGCGAGTTTGCAAAAGTTTTTTTAAAGGAAAGTCTGACCCATACATAAGTAATTCATTTGCATAGTGCAGCGCGTGCACCTTGAAATCTGAGTCGGTGTTTTCAATTGTCAACAAATCTTGACAAAGATTTCTTTCGTCGTCTTTTGCGCTGAGATGCTACAACAATTTTCACCAACGCCAAAAGGCTACTAAAATCATGCGTATTTCTTTAACATAGTGAAATTTTACACTGCGAAAATAGAATAGACAAGGAGTTTTGATAACTCAACCAACGAAATCGAAATCGTTTTTCGAGTTGATTAAAGAAAGCGTCATCGTAACTTTGCTGATTATTTCTGCTGTATTCACATATTTTCAGCTAAGCTTTTAATATGTTCTCAAACATTTATCAGCCTTAAGCATATTTTAAAACTAGAGATATTGTACGTTTTCACACGGAAGTGAGGAAGTCCAATTTGTCATGTTTTACTCACTGTACAAAACAAACATCGGCGGGCGCTCTAACTCATCGACAACAGACAAGTTATTCGATTTTTACACAAACAAAACTGAGCAGCATCTACAGACATAAACTTTATTGTCACTTTTTAGGCCTTGATAAAGCATCAAGCGTTGCTTACAATTCAGGCGAAACTCAAACTTGCAATAGACCAATTTCGTTATATTAAAATTCAGCCTAAAACAATAGACCTCAGCACGAGGCTCCGGGGAATAAATACAGAGTTTCTGGGGTCTATTTCCCGAAGCCTCGTGCTGAGGTCTATTGTTTTAGGCTGAATTTTAATATATCGAAATTGGTCGATTACTTTGTTTTGCTTTTCGGTCGAGGTAGACCTGGCAAAATCCTCGCAAGCGTGTGGCAAGAGGAGGGAAACTTTGAGGTCCTGAAGCGATGCTATATCCAAATATATCCAACTGGATTTTTGCTGTGTTATGGAAAAGCTGTTAATCTTCAACATATGTGAAACTTAGAGTGGAGTAATGTGGAGCTCTTGTAAAAGAAGCAGCGGAACACAACTTGTTCAGCGATATAAAGCGCGACAAAACTAAATTCGACCCTGTCTTACTTCACTCAAACTGTAGCAGCTTACGACGAAAATACTGGAGCAAAATTCCAACAGACATGAACGTATTGATTTGTGGACCAAAATCGTTAAACATTTCGAGAATTCCCCGCGCCATATCCGCAAAAATCCACGCAGCATGTACGCGCGTGTGCCGCACATGATGGCGCAATTTGTTCTAAAAATAGAAAAATTGTCCCATATCATATGGACAGCCCCAATACTAGAAATAGCACGCGTTTACGGTCTCCGTCCCCGATTATAGCCCCTGTTATCGACCTTAGTTTTCAGAGCCATAGTTAATATACAACACCGTTATATCAGGGTAAGTTTGCGAGTGCATCTGAGGGCTTTAGGGAGCAGACATTATACATCGTACATCATACATAACGGTAGTCTGGGGAAGTCACGAGAGAACGACGACATCAGAAACTTTAAAACAGGCTGTGCCACGAATCTAAAGCTTCAAGGGGCCAGGTCACGCTATTTTAGGTAATTTTGTTTAATTTTGTTAATTATGAGCTCTAAACGTCAAATTGGCAGAGCAAAAGTCTTTCGTTTGTAAAATCACGGCCACATAACAACTGAGATTTGAAAAAAGGTGGGCCGACGTTTTTCAAATTTACCCAAATGCAATCCATTTTAATCCTTTCCAGTTTTGTCCATCCATGTCCCTTCTTGGCTTTCCTGTGTTTTGCTTGAGATCTTTTATAGTTTTGAGCCGTTTTTGTGATATTTTAATTAATTCTGTTAATATTTAATTAATATAACTTAGAATACTGTGAGTAAGCTTCTTTAAATAATTTCTTAGAAACGAGAATGAAACTCTTCTCTAAATCGGTTTTACCGTGAACCTTTGGCCAACTGAAATTGTTTTGTATCTCTTCGTAAAATCTTTTTGCATTTTACCTCGAGTGTTTTCTTCGTACCTTTCGGCCTACTGGATCATGACGCTGTGGAGAACACGCTGGCAACAAAACCCTTGCGAACATTTCACAAAGCAAAGCAAGCAATCAAAGCAACACTGTGTTATAAAATTATATTTATTAAGTCACTATATATTGTTAAATCCACCAAAAACACACTGCACGCCATTCCCAGAATACGGCAGGATATGGCAACGATAAACAAATTAGAGAAGAAAACGTCTTGGTTGCGGATGAAAAGAAACACGCATGACCAACTACTAAAGGCACCAGCGTTTGCCATCTGGAAGGAGGGTTTTATGCAACAATATATCCCGTATTAAACCAGGAACCATAATCGGGGACGGAGACCGTAAGTCTCGGGATTCGCGCGCACCTATGATATGGGACAATTTTTCTATTTTTAGAACAAATTGCGCCATCCTGACGTCATACATCCGCGCGTATTCACGCACATGTCAGGGGCTCTCGCGTGGATGTTGTCACGTTACGTGATCAAATGGTGAGAGCTGAGAGATTCTCTTGCGTATTTTTCACAGCGATGGCAGGGAATAAGGCAGGGAATACGAACCAGGGCGCTTATATGTAGTTTTATGCTCTGAGCTAACGGAAAAGGTGGGTTTTTCAGGGTCGAAAACAAGACTTCAATCTCGCGCTGGGAAGGAATAATAAGATCTGCTCACGCTAGTTGTAAGCTTACGCGTATGTTTTTGTGTTTGTTCTGACTTAAGAATATAGCAAGAAAGCTCTCTACTCTGGTATCGAGTTAATATGTCAGTTTTTCAGACAATGGTTCGTCATAACAAAAACCTGTTTTGATGGTTTCTTATTGTCTCTGCTTGTTTGGTGAGTTTGCAAAAGTTTTTGAAAGGAAAGTCTGACGCGTACAATTAGCTCATTTGCATAGTGCAGCTCGTGCACTTTCAAGTCCGAGTCGGTGTTTTCAATTGTCAACAAATCTTGACAAAGATTTTTTTCGTTGTCTTTTGTGCTGAGATGCTGTAACAAATTTCACGAACGCAAAAAAGGCTACTAACATCATGTGTGTTTCTTCAACATAAGCATAGTGAAGTTTTACACTGCGAAAATGAAAATAGACAAGGAGTTTTTATAACTCGATCAACCAAATCGAAATCGTTATTCCAAGTTGATTAAAGAAAGCGTCATCGTAACTTTACTGATTATTTCTGCTTTATTCACATATTTTCAGCTTAGCTTTTAATATGTTCTCAAACATTTATCAATCTTAATCATATTTAAAAACTGTAGAGTTATTGTTTGAGTTCGATGTACGCTTTCACACGAAAGTGCAGCGGAAGTACAATTTGTCATGTTTACTGACTGTACAAAACACGCATCGGCGGGCGCTCTCATTCATCGACAACAGAGAATTTACTGGATTTTTACACGAATAAAACTGAGCAGTATCTACGGACGTAAAGTTATTGGGCCTTGATGAAACATCAAGCGTTGCTTACAATTCAAGCGAAACTCAAACTAGCAATTATTTTGTTTTACTTTTCGGTCGCGATAGACTGACAAATTCCTCGCAAGCGTGTGGCAAGAGGAACTAGGAAACTATGAAGTCCTGAAGCTCAGCTATATCTAAATATATCCAGCTAGTTTTTTTACTGTGTAATGGAAAAGCGGTTAACCTTCAACATATGTGAAATTTAAAGTGGAGTAATATACAGCTCATGTAAAAGAAGCATCCGTCGGAACACAACTTGGTCAGCGATATATATAAGCTTACAGCGGAACATACCTAAATTCGACACTGTCTTACTTCACTCAAACTGGAGCAGCTTACGACGAAAATACTTAAGCAAAATTCCAACAGACGTAAACGCGCTGAGTTGTGGGCCAAAAACATGAAAAATTTCGGGAATTTCAGATGCCATTTCCCCCGCGCGACATCCGCAAAAATCCTCGCAGCATGTACGCGCGTGTGCCGCAGGCGATGGCGCAATTTGTTCTAAAAATAGAATTATTGTCCCATATCATGGGGACAACCCCAATACTAGAAATGGCGCGCGCTTACGGTCTCCGTCCCCGATTATGGCTCCTGATTAAACTTAATAAAATAAAATAAGTTAAATGTAATAATGTAGGCCCACTAGATGTTTTTATGTCGATTAATTTGTACCGGGAGGACGTTTGACGCTTTTAGCTTGCGTAATACGCCACTGTCTCCTACTCCATAAGCATCTGTCAGTGTTATCTTTCTGTCCTTTTTTTTTTTTTTTTTTATCAAACTCAGCGGTGGCAAAAAATTAATTCAAAAATGCCCTACCTACCTACCTTACATGCACCTCATTGACTTGTACATTCCCGTTACAATCTAAGATTGCGATTACCGTGCGACCACGCACCGTTTACAAGGGTCTTCATGGTTCACCAAACGGAACAACAGGTGTACAACATAAAAAAATTGTCCCTAGCCCTAAAACAAAAGAGGTGCAGATTAACAAGAATGAATCAAAATAGAGGTGCAGGTCATCTGCGGTTAACAAACGTAACAACAGATATTGAACATAATGAGCAAAGTCAAAAAAGAAGAAGAAGAGGAAAATGATTTTAGTTTGCTTTGATTTCAAAAGCTGATATGAAGTATATTTGTTTAAGTCCCGTTTACTTTTAGAATGCAAATTTCCCGCGCAATATTTGAAACAAAGACGCAGAAAGATAGCTGGCTGAGCGGGACCAATAAAAATGTTCCTGTTCCTTACGAGTTCACGTAGAGCATGTAAATTATAAAACAACATTGTTGAACGTAAATAATGCGAGTTAACGCTAAGAATTTAATTAAGCATACTGCATCATAACACGTTCTTGATAAATCACGTTGGGAGGGGAGCCTGAACAATCCGGACACCAAATGAGAAGTGAAAAGTTACGGCCCTCTACCCACAAATAGATATTGAATTACCCTGCCATTATCATTGTTATTAGAATTTTAAAATTTTCTCATAATGATTGCCATGCTAAATTAGAGTAAGTCTTAGAGTACAAACCAGAGAATAAAGTCCTAGACTTTGTTACTTCATACTTACTATAAATTCAGTATGAGTTTGCTGGACACTGAGATGTTTCAACGCATATGTAATGTGACTCTCAGGCTGCCTCGAAAGTATAGACTACAAAATGCTCATTACCAGTTAAATTTAGGAGCAATGTGGCAGAATCAATCTATTGTGGAAGTCGCTCATCTGCAGCCAAGTGCGAATTGAAGCATAAGACCAAATGAAAATGCATTACTGAAATTACAGCGACGCAAATTTATTAGAAACCGCACACGTGGGGACACCTGGCCCTGTATTATCACCAACCTTGTTTTTGTCACCCGTAATTGATCCTGATGTAAAAGAGTGTTTTGACCTCACTCTATCAGGCAAAGTAAGGACGTGTTCATTAGACCCAAACATGGTTAAGAATCTATTGACAAAATGTCAACTCATTAGTTTAACACGACTTATTTTGAAGGTACAAACTAACAGACAACTACAAACAACAACAAAGAGTAACCTGTACGCACAGGGTACACATGTATCTATTCCTGCTACTGTAAACTTAGAATTTTCATTAAGTAACAAGAACGTGCTAACAACAAGTTTTCTTTAAATTAGAATTGACAACTCCGTATCATTTTCAGCAGCGTTCTAAAAGGAACGTTTCTTCAAATTTAAATTGAAAACTCCACCAAAGCTCTGAGATGTTGTTAAAGCAGACTATAAACATAGCAGCGCGTCATGAAGTCGAAACAGTTTTCGGTATCTGACTTGGTTTCCTGTCGACTACTACATGACAACACGGTCTTGACCTGAACAGCTCACCCATGTGGCAGCAACATAGCCTTAAACGTGCAGGAACGACGAATTTAATTTTAAGAACTGGTTTCGCCAATTTCGTAAAAAAAGAGCAACCCCCCTTAATAGCAACGACCCCCCGAAAGTAACGAGCCAGAAAGGCTGCTACTTCCGAAAGTAACGAGGGTCGTTACTTTTGGAAGTTTGCGGTAATTTGTAATAGTAATTTCACGATTTGGAGTACAATTCAGGGAGTAATCGGGCGAGAAATTTCATTATCAGACAAGCGCGCAGCGCGAGACCGATTGGAAATTACAAGCACGATTTTCTCCCTGAATTGTACGATGGGAGGTCTAATTACTAATTAATCGTATCAATAACAAATTTTAAGATGGAAAAAAACAGACGTCGTGTGTGAACTTCTTTTGAACGAATAAATCAGCAGTGTTTTCAAACACGAGTGTTTTCTGTCATGAGCATGGGGGAACAATAAGAAGGAAGCCATTAAAGCTCACGTAATTGACGTGCGAATGGCGTAAGTATATATCCAATAACAAGTATATCCAATTACAAAACGATAAAATTGGATACCTGTATGTTAACAACCACGTGATCGTGAACCAACTACGTGACAAACAGCGCAAAGAACCAATCACGATCGAGAATTTGGTTATAGAAACGATCAGGATAGTTATAAAGCCCCTTGAGTTAGTGTATTAACGTAACCACAACGCTCAGAATTTAGACCAGAAATTTGCGGTCGATCCGTTCACGCGCAGAAGGAGACGCCAAGAGCATGCTTTGTTCATGAAGATTTAACTGAGCAGGTGAGATCTTCCTTAATAACAGATGAGAAACGTTGCGGGGATGTACCGAACAGCAGTTTCCTTAAGTTATGGCAATTCAATTACCTTTACAGAGAGACATCTAAGATAAAACTCTCTATAGAAGAAACCGAACTAAAAATGGGATCATTTTTGAGTCGTTTTTGGATTTGATAACTTAACACCGAATTTGTGAACGTTTAAACGTACGGTAAGGTCTTATTTGTTGTGATTCTGCACAACTGTTCCAACAATTTGTTTCGTTTATAACTCGATCTTTCGTATGTTATACCTTTTTTTTTGTTTGTTTGTTTTTTGTTTGTTTTTGTTTTTGTTTTTGTTTGTTTGTTTTTTTTGTTATTGCGCGTCGGTATTCTTCTGTTCGGCTGCCTTTGTTTCCTACCGGTTCAGGTTATGAGCGCATCGGGGTGATAACGCGATGTGTTAATTTTTCTCTCGAGTTGAACCCGTCTTTCAGTCTAGGGCTTATGTTTTGTCATTTTTTTTTTTATTATTATCGGGAAGTTGTTTAATGCAGCGGGGTGTTTTTAGTAGAAATCCAGTCTTTTTATTATACCTCTGTCTTGCACACTCATTTGCACATCTGGGGCTCAATACTCAGGGGCCATTCTAAGCTTTGCAAATATTACACGAACATCATCACAGCAATATATCCCGTACTTCCCTTCGCTGCACATGTTGTTGCTATTCCTTTCTTTGTGCACATTTTCTTCAGCGTGATCTAATGACTTTTAACCCTAAGCTCTGTTATATCTCTAACACCCCTCAAGGCTGCGCTTTGTTTGTCTCGCATAAAGGAGCATGGCCATTCGAAAGGAAACCAGCTTTTTACACGATGTCCAATCCGGTATACTTTGTTCCCTAATACACGCAGTATGCCTGAGGAAGCTTTTGTGTGGTCGTTGTTTGCTTCCAAGACTAGAAATTATGCAACAACCTTTGTGGTTTCCTTGAGCCATTCTGCCGGTCAATTTGTTCTTCTGTAGAAACTGGACCCTAGCCTGAGTTTACTTCATCTCCTAGTGGCTGAATTTCAGGCTAATTGGACACCCCTTTAGGAATTAATTTCATATCCGCCAGTATCATATTGTAATAACACAACTTTAATATTTACATTTCTAAGAAACAAGTTTAGTTGCCCCGAAGCCGGATACCTCACACACCCTCCAGCCCAACCAGAGACCCCAAAATAGGCCTAGAACTGACCTGAATAATTGAGAACTGATCTTTCACGATGTAGTTTATACCGGCTGCAAAAGATATTGCAAAATTAGTGGTAGTTATAAATTATCGGAGTTAGTTTTCAATGCAGTAGTTGGTATATAACAACCTCACATGATTTACAAGACTTATTGAGCATGAAGATGCTTCCAGTAAGGCTATTAAGTTCGCTGAGGAGGAATGCATTGTTTTGTTAATGTCTGTTTATAGTTTAGAAATTAACTTTCTGATACAGGCTTAAGAGTGCATCCACGGTAGGACCAGGCAGGGGCGGCACAAGCTATCTCGCCGATTTCGATGAAACTTGGCCAGTTTGAAGGGGTTCACCCAAAACTACTTCAGTCTAAGTTTAAGGAAATTTGGTCAAAACCGGGGGGGAGTTGACCACACCCCTTGTTTTTTCAACAAAAATGACCAAATATAACCCCAAAAATGGTGAAAAGTAAAACGCTCTACTGCTATAAGAATTCAACCAAATCTTTTCAAATTTTCAGTGAATGTTATCCTACCCCAAAACAATCTATTGTCTACGTTTCGTTCTTCTACGACTAGTTCCCATTACACAAGTCGTCTCAGACAAGACCCCCCTCTCACCCAATAGTGAAAACTGTTAAAATACCCAAAGTTTAGGCCAAAATATCTCCAATGGTGGAGCCTGCTTCAAAAAACGGAGCATACCGTTTAAAGGGTGGGACTTCATGCTAACATTATCTGCAAAAAAATCTTTGGGCACTCACTGAACTATTCCACAAGAGGGCTGCAAACACTTCGTCCACCACAGGGTACCGGCGTCAATTTTTTTTCATTATAACGCGCAAATTCGGTAATTATGACACAGCAACAGACAGAAAATGTCACAAAATGGTTACACACCATACACTTTAATGAAATAGAACCATTTCTATCTAATCGCTCAACAAAAAAAGAAAAATTCGCCCACCAAAAAAAGAAAAATTCGCCCACCACAGGATACCCACGTCGATTTTCTTTTTTTTTTTCATTATAACGCGCTAATTCGGTAATAATGACATAGCAACAGACAGAAAATGCCGCAAAATGGTTACACACCATAAACTTTAATGAAATAGACCCATTTTGAAGGCTTTTGTTTGTCCTAAGCCATGAAAATAACAATCGGCGGCTTAATGATGCCCTCTATTATTGTATAAGTGAACTATGTGACAGGACTTACTCTTCGCTAAGTTAAACACGCGAGTCACAGAACACTATTAAAATGCTTACATTGTCCCTATTTGAACGTTAGAATGATTGTATAATGAAATTTGCTTTTGTTCGTCTAATAAAGGAATAATATATTTGCTTGAAACTTGCACGACTGACATCGCATCTTGATACAGTGTTGATACAGAAAACGTTATCAAAAAGACCTCGCTCTACTGCAAATATATTGATTGGCTTACGTCTCAATGTTGGTTGCCTAATATGCCTAAAAAGAAGAAAAGCGTTTGGCTGTAAAATAATCCCTGGAAATTACTTCCTGGCAAGCGCTTACATATTTATAATTTGATAGCTCGATTTGATCTGCCATAATAACTACAAAGAGAACAAACTTTCGCCCTAAAAATACAAATTGATGCGCACGAATCGACTTGTTTTGTTTTCTTCTAAAATATGAAGTACATGTATAACGGCTTGGCGATACTAAATGTTGAAATGGGGCTTAGGATATGTAATAGACCTAATAGCCCAGATACATCAAAAGATTCACTGGCTTTCTATAAATAGACTGTTGATTACGAAAAGGCGTGCACGTGCATGGATGATATTTCAAAGTGTTTTATATCATTCGCAGTTTTTTCCCTTGAATTCTTTCGTCAGTGATGTAAAGGCGCACTTGAGAGAATTACAAACAACATAATCATGTGTAGCCTCTGAAAGAGAGATGATACTTGCCTGTGTCAGTTTGTTTGATGAGGAGGGTGAGGATATTGTTATTTTTCCAGAGCATCGCGCTTTACTTGGAGTAAAATAATGTCCTTCAAGAAAGTGCCAGCATCCGCTGCATGGCCGCCGTAAGGGTAAAGTATTCAGAAGGGTGAATTTGAAAATTTCGAAAGAGATAAAGGAAACGTGGGACGTTTTGGTTCCCGTAGGCTCAGGAAAGCATGGCTACTAAATGTAAATACGGTTCTTATGCATGCTTTGGTTTCTTGGTGGTTTCGCCCCATGTAAGGGAATCAAGACATGTTTCGATTCTGGATTCCACGCAGTGGATTTCGGATTCCAGTCTTTGTCAGTGGAACTTGGGTTCCAGATTTCAATCGTTAGTGGGATTCCAGATTCCTTGAGCTGTATTCCTGCCGTAGCAATTGGAAAGAAGAAGCCTGAAAAAAATCAGGGCTTCAACAGGATTCGAACCCGTGACCTCCGCGATACCGGTGCGATGCTCTACCAACTGAGCTATGAAGCCACACATTGGGAGCGAGGTCAATTAGTTGAGTTTTACACAACAAAAGCAGTGAGGTCTGTATCAAAACAAGGTCAACTCCAGCCTCGCTGCCATTCAAAGGCCAGGTCACTGAGCACACAACTGTAAAATGGTCTATTGTTTTATTGATAAACGCAATGTTAGAGTGGGAAAGGAGTTTCTTTTTTCTTTCTTTCTTTTTTGTGGGAAGAGGGGAGGATGGAAGATCTTGTAAGAAATTAGTTATAAGTTATAGGGTATAATATTTATTTCGGATAAGAAAAACAAACAAATAGGCAATTGTGTGGTGAATTTTGATCTACAAGAATTTTATTCTATTTTAAAATCTTCCAAGTCAGTTTGCCTTTCCGTTGTTTTCTTTTTTTGTATGTTAGCTAGATTACCTTCTCACAGGAGCCCAAGGTCATAGGCTCCTGCTTCTAATCGATCATTTTTCCCAGGAGAGGCGTAAAGCAGGGCACTTCTCTCAAAAGCTACAGTGACTATATTGCAAGCTGTTATCATTGCGCATTTCTTCTTCTCAGTCTTCCAAGCCTTGCACAGCGCGTTAGTGTCCGCACAGCTCGTTATGACTTCAGTGAGGCCTAAGCTGGGCTGTGGCCGCCGAGCTGCCGCCCTGAATATTAGGTGCTACATTAATGTGGACAATGACGTCAGGACAGCCAGTGATATGAAAGCTGCTATCGACTGGCAGTGGGGCATCAAAGGTTGCTACTCAGTGGTGCGCAAGGTTGACGAAAGGTCCCAAAACATGACCAAGCACTCGCTTAGTGCCACACAGTCTTTGATCATCGCTTGTCGGGCCCACAATGTCGGACCTCGAAAGGTTTTTTTTCCGCGGCGTCGCTGGCTCTTCTCGCCACCTCTCAAGGCCCGACGAACTTACAAGTTTACCAGGCGTTCAATAGTCCTGACATGCTGACTGGTGTCTTCCGTGCCCCTTCCAGCACGAGGGAAAAGCAGCCTGCAGTACCTCCAATGAAGCCTATAGCCGTAGAAGGGTTTCAGCTCGAAGAAGAAGAGAGTGTGGTCTTTCATTGCCCAGAGGAGGGTTGTATAAAGGTTTATCAAAGGCACAGCAGCCTTCAGCGACACCCTGATGCCGGGAAACACCTTCTGGCGTTAGAGAGAGAAAGAAAGAGTCCACGTACAACGTGATAAAGAAAAAGTGGGCAGAGACGTGCAAGTCAATTTCTGGTAGCTACATGGAAGCAGCTCATCCGCCCACATCTGCATCTGCCTCAGTTTCCCCAGCCAGTCGAAACTAACGCACCGCCAACAGCTGACATGGGCTGGGCACTAAAAAAGACCAAGAAGTCTGCTCATTTCACCACCAAAGTGCGCCAATATTTGCGTGAAGTATTCCTCAAGGAGAGGACACTGAGAATAAAGCAACGGCTGAGGATATAGCAGCACGAATGAGGTCCATGCAAACCGCTGAGGAAACGAAGGTGTTCACCAAAGACGAGTGGCTGACATCTACCCAGATTTCCAGAAATTACAGTAGATTGGCCGCATTAAACAGGAGTGGGGCTCTTCATAGATCAGAGGAGGCGAGGCCAGCACCGGCAGAACCGGTACCCAAGGAAGCAGAAAGCGAAGATGAGAAGGAAGACCCGTACGTGGCTGATGCTCTCATCATTAGAACACGGCTTCAAATCAGGAGGGAGCTAGAGCTGTAACTTCACTTTCGATCAGAGTGTTTATCTGCTTATTCATATTTATTTTGACTTTTCTCTTTAATAGTTTTTCCAAAGGACAGTTCTTTAGGGCTCAGGTCACAAAAACATGCTGTTGATATTGTTTTCAGTATTGCGAGGTCTTTCTGATAAAGTTTTCTGCATTAAGATGTGATATGGCGTGGAAGTTTCAAGCAAATGTATTATTCCTTTATGAGACGAACAAAAGCAAATTTCATTATAAAATCATTCTAACGTTCAAATAGACAATGTGAGCATTTTGATTCGCGTGTTTGACCGAAGCAAAGAGTAAACCCTGCGAGTGCTTATACAATAATAGAGGCCATCATTAAGTCGCCGATTGTTATTTTCATGGCTTAGGACAAACAAAAGCCTTCAAAATGGTTCTATTTCATTAAAGTTTATGGTGTGGGATTATTTTACAGCCAAACGCTTTTCTTCTTTTTAGGCATATTAGGCAATCAACATTGAGACGTAAGCCAATCAATATATTTGCAGTAGAGCGAGGTCTTTTTGATAACGTTTTCTGTATCAACACTGTATCAAGATGCGATGTCAGTTGTGCAAGTTTCAAGCAATTATATTATTCCTTTATTAGACGAACAAAAGCAAATTTCATTATACAATCATTCTAACGTTCAAATAGGGACAATGTAAGCATTTTAATAGTGTTCTGTGACTCGCGTGTTTAACTTAGCGAAGAGTAAGTCCTGTCACATAGTTCACTTATACAATAATAGAGGCCATCATTAAGCCGCCGATTGCTATTTTCATGGCTTAGGACAAACAAAAGCCTTCAAAATGGGTCTATTTCATTAAAGTTTATGGTGTGTAACCATTTTGCGGCATTTTCTGTCTGTTGCTATGTCATTATTGCCGAATTAGCGCGTTATAAGGAAAAAAAAATTGACGTGGCTACCCTGTGGTGGGCGATTTTTCTTTTTTTTTTTTTTTTTGAGCGATTAGATAGAAATGGTTCTATTTCATTAAAGTGTATGGTGTGTAACCATTTTGTGACATTTTCTGTCTGTTGCTGTGTCATAATTACCGAATTTGCGCGTTATAATGAAAAAAAATTGACGCCGGTACCCTGTGGTGGACGAAATGTTTGCAGCCCTCTTGTGGAATAGTTCAGTGAGTGCCCAAAGATTTTTTTGCAGATAATGTTAGCATGAAGTCCCACCTTTCAGACGGTATGCTGCGTTATTTGAAGCATGCTCCGCCATTGGAGATACTTTGCCCTAAGCTTTGGGTATTTTAACAGTTTTCACTATTGGGTGAGAGGGGGGTCTTGTCTGAGACGACTTGTGTAATAGGAACTAGTCAGAGAAGGACGAAACGTAGACAGTAGATTGTCTTTGGGTAGGACAACATTCACTGAAAATTTGAAAAGATTTGGTTGAATTCTTATAGCAGTAGAGCTTTTTACTTTTTACCATTTTTGGGGTTATTTTTGGTCATTTTGTTAAAAAAACAAGGGGGGTGGTCAACTCCCCCCCGGTTTTGACCAAATTTCCTTAAACTTAGACTGAAGTAGTTTTGGGTGAACCCCTTCAAACTGGCCAAGTTTCATCGAAATCGGCGAGATAGCTTGTGCCGCCCCTGCCTGGTCCTATCTTGGATGCACTCTTAACACTTAGCTTGAGTGTACAGGAAATGGGGGGCGGGACGGTGGATATAGCTTCCCTTCCAATCTTTCTCGAGATCTTGAAAGATGATTTACTTTCAGTAACTGTTTATTTATTCCTCAATGAAATTTTATGTTCAAATGTCTGTCTGCGTCATTTGTCTCTGCTGTTACAACCACATCTTAAAATGTAGTTTGAGCATTGCAAAATCATGATTTTTTTTAGATTCCATCAACAACTTGGATAAATTTTCCATATGCAGTCGAACCCCTGTTAAGCGGTCACCCCTTATTAAGCGGTCAGATATCAAAGTCCCGAAATTATTGTCCGTAAAATACTACGAATAAAACCCCTAATAACAGGCCACCTCTTTTAAATTGCCGCGGCCAACTTTTGGTCATCCTGATGAGGGTTTCTCTTTTGTCTTTAACCCTAGGGATTTATTAAGCGGCCACACAAAATTTAATAGACTTAGATTGGCTTTTTTTTTAGAAAAGATGATGAAATATAGGAGTCCCAAATAGCACTTGAAGACCGATAAAAACATTCATACACACGTATATTATGATTGTCTTGACGTGATTACATTTTAACCCGATGGTGAAAAATATTTAAAACACACGAACCCCTATCAATTAAGGTTACAGTATACCTTCGGGTCGACAATTTTCTTCAAATTTGGATTTTTGGGTCAAAATAGTGGTCGAAGAATAATCTCTAATTTCTGAAAAAAAATTTTGAAAAAGGCTAAATATTGGCGGAGAAATGGCGGTTTTACGTTTTTACCGGAAGTAAAAGTTTACCTCTTGATTGACAGCCCTATGGCGCGTATGCAATCAACCGAGACGATTTTCGCGGGAATTACCTATATGGACGTCACGAATTGACTACTCAGTTGATCAGCATTGTTGTTCTGACTACCCAGCATTTTTCATATTAGGCGTGTCTCTATTAAGTTATAAGTAAACATAGACCACGTTTAAACCATAGACCGGTTCGAAAAAGCGAAAACAGCGAAGAACGAATGAAAATACATCAATGAGTGAAGAAGCGAAAGTTCGCCACGCGGATGAAGCTATAGTTATCGAATAAGACGGACAAATATTCGTGGTAAGAGAAAAGAAAGGTTCTGTAAAAATTTCGGAGCTTGACAGCAATAAGAGGGATGCTGACAGAGACTCTTCTGATGAGTCTGATATCGACGAATCGTCGGACTCATTGAGACCATTTGAAATATTATCCATGCACAGTTGCCCACACACAGTTGCTCTCCGCGCTGTCTTTTGTTTGTTTCCTTCGCTCAGCCACTCTAGCGTTCGTATTCTTTTTAGTCTTCCCCATTTTGCCAGACCAGCTTCAAGAAAAACCGAGCTACAAAAAAATTATCCCTCTGCCTTCGGTTCCTTGAGCGCATTGCGAAACACAAGAGTCTTTTAGAGATTCGCGCGTAAATTTCACCAGGAGGTTAACGGTAGTAAAGTTTCCCTGCACTGATTGACTTAGTTATCTGAGAACCCAGTTGAAGGCGTTTGTGGGCGGAGTTTGTTTGTGAAGCAGAAAATTTTTCTTAGCGCTGTTTTCTCGAATAAATTTTTTCACTTGAAGCAGACACTTTAAAGAGTTATAACTCAAAGGGAATTTGTTCAATTGCTCTTAAATTTGGACAGTGCCTAGTTTAACATATAAACTACAAAAATATGTCTGGGAATTGATAATTTCGAAATACTTTTTCTTCGAGAGCGATTTTTGTACGATCACTCCACATTTTTTAAATCCTATTTCAAAAATGTTCTGTAACTTTTTACTGCAATCGAATATGCCAAAACGCAGACACGTTTTTTAAGCGCTTTGGGCCCTGAAAGCGAGGAAAAAATTAAATTGGCGAAAAACGCTTTGACTTGTAGCTTTCGAAAGGTGATTCGGGCGCTCGCATTTAGTGGTCGTGAAAAATTCGACAATTCACTTTATTTCAAAATTCTTGGTATAGTTTGATAGCCAGCTCCATAAGCTTTAATTTGATATAGGGGTTTAGGTATCTACAGCTTAAACTGCACGCGCTACATCGCTTGCGCGCGAGACACCCCTGAAGGTATACTGTAACCTTAAGCGGCGACCTCACATTTCACCGAGAGTGGCCACGTAACAGGGGTTCGACTGTATTTACGTTATACACTGATTGTTTGAGAAAATAGGGAAATCCATGGTGGCGCATCTAACATGACGGACTGATGATGTCATGCTTTTGTCACGACCAGCAGAAAAAAATATGTGTATTATCTTTTAAGGTAAACAGAGGGTGATCCTTTGATTATAAAACTATTTTGAAGTAAAATTATCTTATTACAGCAAAAACTCAGGAGAAGTCACAAACAAACACCTTTGTATCATGGTAAGGGTATAAGTTAACGTGTACATCTGACGGCTTTAGGGAGCAGACATTATACATCGTACGTCATACATTATATATCGTCTGGGGGTAGGTCACAACTACGATATCAGAAACGCTAAAACAGGCTGCCACACGGCGCTAACGCCTACGACCACAAGCAAGCAACTGTTTTATTTTTCTGACGTGACATAATTTCCTTTTTTAACACGCATGACCCACTACTAAATGCACCAGCGTTTGCCATCTGGAAGGCGGGCTTTATACAAGAACATCTCTTGTATTGAACTGAATACCATGAAATAAGTTAAATGTACTCATCTTGGCCCGCTAGATGTTCTTATGATAATTAATTTATACCGAGTGGACGTTTGAAGTTTGTTAGCTTAAGTAATACGCCAGTATGTTTCCTACTCCATAAGCATCTGTAAGTGTTATCTTTCTGTACATTTTTTTTTTTTTTTTTTTTTTTTATCAAACTCGTTTACAGCAAAATACTCTGAAATTTCCTACCCTACCTTACATACACCTTTCTGGCTTGCACATTCACGTTACTTGCTAATATTGCGGTTAGGCGTAACAACAGACATTGAGGAGAATTAACAAAGTAAAAAAAAAAAAAGAGGGGAAAAAATGATTTTAGTTTTCTTTGATTTCCAAAGCTGATATAAAGTATATTTGTTTAAGTACCGTCTGCTTTCAGAATGCAAATTTCCCGTAGGATATTGGGAACAAGGACGCGCAAAGATAGCTGGCTGAGCGGGACCAAAAAAATGTTCCTGGTCCTTACGAATTCATGCAGAGCATGTAAATTATAAAACAACATGGTCAACGTAAATAATACGAGTTAACGCGAAGAATTTAATGAAGCATAAACAGAATGTGATTCAATTGCTTTCCCTTCTCAAGTCCTGTAGAAGCGCTCTACTCTTGAGAGATCACTTAGAAATTGAACATGGCATGGCATAGTTTAATTAATGTCTTCCTTTCAATAATCGTCCTCTTATAATAAGCCGATCAGCGCCCTTTTACTGACATTTTTGTTCATAAGCATTTCTATTCTAATAGGTGTTATTATACTAGCAAGCAAGCCCCTACATTCCACTAAGGACGCCTTACAGCGCCATAATTTATATACGAGATTAAACCGAAGAGAGTCCGGTAACTTAACATAAACATACATTACTGCTATTACAATCTACCGCTTGCTGTCAGTTAAATTCTGTCAAAAGTTGGCCCCAATGTATTCAAAATCTGAGACTTGGCAGTGTTTCATCTCCAGCATATTTTTGTCATCCATGGTTGATCGAGGCTTAAAAGAGTTTGCGTAAAAATACCTAACTCTGTAAGGCAAAATGAGCTCGTAACCATACTAAAAAAGAACTTTAAAGGCAGTTCATATTATGTAACCATATGTCAACTCGTTGGTTTAACACGATTCTGTCTGAAAGTAGAAATTTATGAAGCCGATTCCAGCTAGTAGCCTGTAAGGCACAGTGTATATCTATTACTGCTAATTTGAAGAGCAATAACACCAGATATGTTAGCGTATTCTGTGTAAACAACGATAACAGTATAGACCAGGAATAAGCAGTAGATCTGTCTACGTTCAAAAGGAAACCCCAAGAGCTTACTTTGCTTAGATATGATTGAGCAGTTCAGGTTTCCCTTAGTAATATTAGGTTAGAAACTTTATCGTGATTTAAAGAATAGCAGCTACCCTATGTTAGGGCAATTCAATAAGCCATTTCCGATATATTAAAATTCTTTGTAACTTGGCTCTGAGGTTTGTGGGGGAATAAAAAAGAGAAATCGCATTGAAGTTGGGGATTAATAGCTAACGTGCGACTATCGAGTTATGGATGCACGTGGGAGTTTGCGAGGCACAAAAGAAGAGTAAGAGTCGACTTTAGCTTTAATAACTCGATAGTTACACGCTGCACGCTATACCATTTCTTTTATAACATTGATACTTTTAACATCTTTCCTCGGATGGAAGGATCTATCAACCGCGCGAAAATGCTTATTCAAACATCTGAAAAAGCAACACAGTAACTTTTTTTCTGGGATGGCGATGAGTAAGTTTACGGACCAATAAACAACTTCAAACAGCTCAGTTAATCTAAATAAACTAATATCAAGCTAACAAAAAAACGAATATTACTATCGATAGAAGCGTTTCTCAAAAGTAAGTAAAATTTGGATCGCTTTTCCGAAGAATTCAAGGCAAACTTTTGGCGGTTGAGCTCTTTGTCCTTCATGGCCTCTTCGGCAAAAGAAAAGAACAATATGGATTAACCAGACATTTTTTAAAAGCGAGTAGTGAAGAAAGCGAACAAATATCCCTAGCTCTTGAGATATTTTAATTTGAGATGCTCTTCTTCGATGACAGTTCTAGTAGGTTTGAAGGCTACGTTTTTCTTTCCATTTCGTTTTTCATTGATAAGTTTCGCGTCTGCAGGTTATAATTGAATATATGGATGGATTTTTTAAAAAAAATGGTCTCTGTTACTTTCGTTATTTAATAAAAAAAAAATCTTCACTGAACATAAAACTGAGGCTTAAAGGACTTAAACTGCCCTCTGTAAAACGCGCCATTTTGCGGGCCAAACGGGAAATGCGCGGGCTGAAAATGTATTTGCCGCCCTGATTCGGATTGGTTGCAGAGGTGTCAAACACCTTCGCTCGGCCAATGAGATCCTAAGGATACCATTTCAATGCTAGAGGTGGCGCGAATTATTGTGGATGAGTTTGCACTTGCTCACTTTGTAGTTCTGTAGTAAATGTTTGACGTTTAGAGATTTTGAAGTCCTAAATTTTCATTTTTTTTTTCTAGTTAAAACTCGGACTTAGACAACGAGCAACTGGATGAAATTGGGCGAAAAGCTCAAGCCAAAACACCAAGAAAACAACTGAGCGGGGTGTAAGAAAGTTAGAGAAATTGTGTGAAAAAAGAAAAATTACAGCGGATCTCAAAACAGTAAGTCCAACGGACTTGAGATAAATTATGCGAAAGTTCTTCGCTAAATTAGGGGAAAACAGAGAAAGGCCAAGCATTACTCCAAGTGTATTGACTGGAATTAGAGTGGCAATTCATCACCCTTTAACTTGTGCTCCACTCAGCATAAACATAAACATTTTGCAAGAAGGCGAAGCCACGTCTGCCAACGAAATGTTTGAAGCCAAGGCCAAGCTATTTAAAAAAGAAAACGATGCGAACCGTCCAGGACACAAATCATCTATTCAGTCAGAAGACAGGTAGAAATTAAATCGATACCTCATAGAAGGTCAGAACACCGACGGCGTTTGGAAAGATGCGGTTAATCAGGTGAGTTTATTTGGTTTTCGGTGTACTTTGTTTTTGCTCGCGCGGCAAAGAGGGATGGTGGGAGCTTACAAGGTAGTCATTTGATTTTTGCTAGCCATTGTTACTAATTTTTTTAAAAGTAGATTACATTGGACTTTTATTGTCAACAGAAAGGAATTTTATTTGGCTCTTGTTTAGCTAATCGTATTGTGGCAGCAACTTTCCAGATCATAGTTTCATGCTACATCTCTTTTAAACATTTTCTTTTTCTTAATTTAAATGTATTTGTACGATTTGGCCTTGTGTATTGGTAATGATGATTGTCAAAATGACTTTTGTCGAGCATATAGTTTTTTTGTGTCTCCCGTAGCATCATTTTTACCATTGCAAATGATGCTACGCGGACCACAAATAAACTATATGCCCTCCATAAGTCATGTGATTGTCCTATTTGTGCTCGATGCAGTCGTTACTTCAAGCGCTTGTTCCTTTAAGAGCAAGCAAAACTGATCGAGCAAAACTGAAAACCGGGTAGACTGAAATGATTTATATGAATCTACCAATATTTGATATAACTTTTTT
The DNA here is from genome assembly GCF_042242905.1 of Orbicella faveolata. Lineage (NCBI taxonomy): Eukaryota > Metazoa > Cnidaria > Anthozoa > Scleractinia > Merulinidae > Orbicella > Orbicella faveolata. The sequence goes on from NW_028301563.1 coordinate 18,957,930, forward strand.
TATTAAAGCTCAGTAAAACTATTATCTTTAACATTTTTGGAACAGAAGGATTTCGTATGTAAGGCTTCACTTAGAACAGAAATTTTGTTAAAACTCTCATGTACACATCAAGTACAAGTTTTGCGCGCCAAAAGCATTTAAATGGCTTTCTACGCCAGAAAGGTTTACAGTGAAAGCTTGTGCTGAATTTCATTCTCGCCAAATCGCTGAAAATATATCTCTAAAATTCCCACTATACATTACTATCCTCGACAGGTTGATACAGACCAGTTTGTTGTTGTTGTTGTTGTTGTTGTGTTGTTGTTGTCATTGTTTTTTTGTTTTGTTTTTTGTTTTGTTTTGTTTTGTTTTGTTTTGTTTTGTATTTTTTTTTCCTGCTGTCTCGTACGTCGTTGAGTGTCTTTGTTCAACCAGCTGAATTAGCTCCCGCTCACTTAAGTTAGCAAATCTTTTAGGTGGAGGCCCGGTAAAAAACTTAAGCTCGAAATTCGGTAGCTCACAGGAATAATCCTCCTCATATCCGGAAGAATTATAAGACTTTTCCATATTTTAGGAGAAGGAAAATGGAAATTATGTTTTTTGTCAACATCGATGAAAGAAAAAAAAAAAAAAACTGCTGAGAAAAAGAACAAATGAACAAACTGACGTGAGCGTGCAACCCACGGGCAAATAAATCGAACGTATAAGCCAATCAGAACGCGCGCTTGACTATGTTATAATGTTTTTTTTTTTTCTTTTGGGGGGTTCGGGGTGTTTTCTTCCCCTAAGCCTTGGAGCCATTTAGGAATTTTAACATGTCAAAAAGGGCCTATTACCTTTACAAATTGATAGGAAAACGATCCATTGAAGAAACCGAACTAAACTTTGATAGCCGAATACAGAATTTGTGAACATTTAAACGTAATATAAAATCGCAGCTCTTCTGATACTGGTATGTTATACCAGATTTTTTTTTTTTTTTTTTTTTTTTTTTTCCATTGCGATTCAGCATTCTTCTGTTCAGTTGCCTTTGTTTTCTACCGGTTCAGGTTATAAGTGCATTATAACTGCATTGTGGCTCTGTTATAAATTCAGAATCTTTTTGAGTTCTTAATCGCTTTTAGGTGAGCGAAAGAATTGTGAAATATCTTCGGGGGTAATCAACATCTTTCGTAGAACTTAACGGTAAATGTTTAAGTTGTGTTGTTACAATATGATGGACTCTTAATTCGAGATTCACTGGGGTGGCGATTATCAAATTAATTCCTAGAGTTTTGGGTTAAAAATCATAATGGAATGTAAAGGGATGTGCGCAAGGAAAGGGGTAACAACAAAATGCCCAGCGAAGAGAAGTATGGGATATATATTGCTGTGATGATGTTCATGTATTATTGAAAAAATTAGAATGGCTCCTGAGAATTGAGTCCCAGATCCCCAAGACAAGTATACTTAGAAGGTTTGATTTCTTACTACTGGACTAACTCTTAAACATACCCCGTCACATTACAAAGCTTCCTGATATCTAAAAAATTAAGTAAAACGTGTCCAAGAAAAATATTGAGAAAGCTCAACTTCATATGGACTCTAAGAAGAGTGTAAAAAAAAAACCAACAAAAAAAATGTTTGACAGAGTGAGACCGGTTCCACTTAGGAGAAAAATCAGCACATCACGTGATCACCCTAGTAACTGCTGCGAAGGAGTCTTAGGGATTAGTTACATAAATTGTCGGCCTTATCTTTCAGAACTATAGTTATTACACCACAACCTTGCATAAATTGGAAGACTAAACGCAAAGCACATTATATTACTATTACTATTACTATTATTATTATATACATTACTACTGAATGAAAAAGCTTTCACTAAGACGATTGTGAGCAATGAAGAGGACACTGTTTTACAGGCAATTTAGGGTCGATCAACGAGGTGAACATCGTTCAAAAAAGCGTGATGATGTCGTTACGGTCTATTTATAGTCTAAAAACTTTCTCTTACAGTCCTAACACTTAGTTTGAGTATACAGGTGCGGTGGATGTCAGTCTACCAGCAATTTTTTTTTTTTTTTCTGAATTTTTGACAGTAGGATTTACTTGGTTATTCTGAAACATTCAGTAATCGTTAAAATACTCCTTGCAATTTTGATGCGACAACTTGCATCGTTGCAAAAAATTTTGCATCGGTTTAAGATATTTTCTGATTTCAGAGATAGTGAAATCCGAAATGACAGATCTTAGATGAAGGACTTAATGATGTCGTGGAATTTTATTTATTTTTAACTATTGATCTCATTCGTTGTTATCAAAACTATATTTTTTATAAGAATTACTTAATTCTTGTATTAATTTTTTTATTAACTGTATTAATTATTTATCTATTAATTGTAGTTATTTTATGTATCTTATTAGTACACGACCCCACAAGCTTGTTAGCTTTGACGTCTTTTATCGTGTATAAATAAAGGTTGTATGTATGTATGTATGTCACAACGTCATGACCAAAAAAAATATATATATATCACCAACTAGAGCAACCCAAGAGCTATCTTTTCGCTCTTATAAGTCCATAACGCTCTTATAATTTATTTTTCTCTGCTTTTTTCGTGGCGTACCTGTAAACTAGCTTTTTAGCTAAGCGTACCGACCACGTTAAATATATTGATTGACTGAATTGATTGATTTTGATTATACGTCTTATTACAAAACAACGAATGGGTGGGTTCCACCCGCCTTCCATCCCCCTTCCTCTGTCCCCGAATTACGAGAGGGGTATAAGTTAATTTCTACGTACGAGGGCTCATCCCTTTAGGGAGCAGCTACATAGATAGGATGCTCTCTATAAGAAACCATTTTGTACTCTTTTCTCTGTCTCAGGGGAGCAGCCATATCTTCATCACCTCACGATTAATCACGATTCTGTACATGTCACTCTCGAAAGTAACCCATAAATCAAATTACCGTTTCCTTGATGTGATATTCCCAAATAGTTATAAGGAAAAATGGAGGGGGGGATGTGAGAAAAACGTAGGAGGATTAAGGAGGGACGGCGAGAGAGCGTGTAAGAAAAGGGAGCTTAAGAAACTACGACGGCGACGTCGAGGACAACGTCGATTAAAAAATGAATTTATATTTTACCTACGAATCTCGTTGTACTCTAGACTCATTTGATTTGTTTATCACTGTCAAAGCTATCACGAATCTGAATCTAGGACACATCGATTAATTCGAAATAAAAATTTAAAAAATTAGCCGTCGTGGTACACATGCTCCAGAAAACGCAGAATTTGGTCATTTTACGTTGTTGTTTAGCAGAGGACGACCAAAATATATACAAGAATTATAACGCACGTGCACAGCCATTGTTCTGCTCATTAAATCTTTTGTTTAGCGACGTTGCCATCGTGGTTTTCTTAAGCTCTCTGGTATTTTTAAGGATGGTGCCTACTGAATACAAAGTTTTTTTGCGCCAGGTTAGAACTTTGCAAGGGCTATTGGAATCACAAAGAAAAATGGGGTGGCCACGCATTTTTTTTTCAAAATAATTAGCCTTGAATCTCTACTAATATACTGACATTACATTTTTCTGAAAAGAGAAGCCAAGCATATCTCTTTACAGATTTCCTTACAATTCGCCTTTACATACGAAAAGCAAACACATTTATAGAGATCTTAAGACTACATGGTAAATGTTAACATAAAAACCATTTTTGGTATGTTTTCAATAACAAAATCGTTGCCACAGCGCTTTTATCGTCTCTAACAGCCTTTCTTTTGTTCAGCTAAAACACATGCTGAAAAGCTTTTCTTCCGAACCAGAAACTAACCACGTGTTGAATAGGCCTGCTACTTCCATTTCATAACATAAAATGGAGGGGTAACCACCTGTTTTTATTTATTTATTTATTTTTATTTTTATTATTATTATTATTTTAAAGTTATCCCTCTTTTTTGAAAACTATTACGGTGTTAGTTACATTTTTTATTTCCTGTCTCCTCCCCGGTAAGTAAAACATTTGCGTCTCTCGCACTTGTTTTATGCTCGCGATGCCGTCTGCAGGCACATGTTTACAGCTAGATTTCAACATAATTTTCGACAGATAACAGCTAGTTTTTCAGCTGGAAACAGTTAACAGCTAGTGGTTAGCGATACGCTGCTATTTTAGGGTTCCTCGTTTTAGTCTTTCATTTTAGTCGTGTACTCGTGTATTTGGTAGCGTAACTGATTACGTCAATGTCAACCATAGTGCGCGCGTGGTGGCTAAAACACACCTTGCGCAATGCGCAGAACTGGTGTACACGAACAAAAGTAGGCACCGTCCTTAACACGCCACTTCTGGTATGGCAGGAGCTGCTATAAACTCTGACTGGTTAATTTTGACAGTACTGCCAACACTCCGTCAGTTCTCTCATTTACTGTCAATCAGAAAGATGGCGCGCGCAGACTGCGAACGCGATTTCGAGAAAGCCAAATTGTGTTTCATGTTGAACGACTGTCTGCAAGATTTTTCTCATACTCAAGTGCTAAGGAAGGAGCAATAAATCTGCTTAGTAAATCTAGCTTGTGGGAGAGACGTTTCCGCGATTCCCCCAACCGGTTTCGGGAAAAGTTATTTTTTTTAGGTTGCGATTACATCAGAAATGTAAACGAAGCCAAAAAAATGACATATACAATACGCGAAACAGTCAACAGACTTGCGCGTAAAATGCTAGATTTGAATCATGTGGTGCCAGAATAAACAAGGACGAATAAACCTAGACATCGAGCTCGAGAGACATAAAATTGCGCAAATTGATGTAAGAAACATAATAACATCTCTAGACAAACGTGTAGCTTTCCCAAAGTAAAGGTGAGGCATCTTCGAAGAAAAGTCGGACGAGGATAAATATGATATCTGAGATAGTCGTGATATGAAGCACTATACTGTATTTGCGAGCAGTTCTAATTAAACAGCCGGGTCCGGCGTGACAATATAGAATGCAACAAAGCAACATGTTCACGAAAAAATTAATATTTTGTCCCAGGAAAGCAAATACGTAGAAGCATATTTTGCAATAAAAATAAGCCAAAGCAATGCAAAAGAACATGACAAATTACAGAGGTATCAAAGAAGGCGACATGCAGACTAGACGCAAAAGAACATGGCAAATTACAGAGGTATCAAACCAGGCGACGTGCAGACTAGACGGCCGAAACCACGCAGAACTATAACCTCGAAAAATTTGCTATAGCACAGTCTAACGGGTTAAGTCTACTTACAATTCCTGCTTATATTAGTATAGGCAGTCGTCGTACCAGGTCCATGACTAGTCAGTTCCTATGGTGACTGGCTAACCCAATTCTTAAACAACAGACACGGCCAAAAACCCCACAGGCGTAACCTCCTAATAACACAACATGAAGTGCCCTTCATACACACGAGTGAATCAAAGAATGGTTGAGAGAAGAGAACTGAAAATCTACAAATGTCACGAACCGTAGGATTCAAGTAGGCCCGTCAACCCCATTTTAAACAGGCGATCGAAAACATGCAGTCTAGCCTGCGAACAGGCTCTAGGCGATCCCGAACGTTTTGCTCTCCGAATTCTTCGGTTACGCGTTCGTCCGTTAGCTTTGCTCGCTAATTTTTTTTTCCTGCCCACACCGGGAGGCTGTTCGCTGGCTACATGCAGTCAGATGAGACTCCCGCTCGCAAATTACTCATTTCCTCGCGCGATAAATAGGGAAACATTTCCAGCTAGCTGAAAAGTTAACATTTTCACTTTCCGACGCCTCATAAACCAAAGGTGGGTGGAAGAGGGTCATTAAAGATATTCTTACGGGCTCTCTCCCTTCCCTTCCTCACCTCAGTCCCCCCTTGTTTTTTTCTCTCCCTCGCCCTCTTTTTTTTTTTTTCCGCTCGTTCTTAACTACCGAAAGCCTGGAACAGGCTAGCCTTAAACTTGATAGATTGCGCTCACTTCTGCACGCTCTTCAACATTTCCGAGATCTGATGAGCCCAAATATAAGAGACCCTGTCCGAACTTGGCAGACACTAAAAGCCCAAAGCATTTTTACTCAGGTCAGAGCGAGATAAGTAAACTACAAAGTACACATGAACCTGCATAATACTGTCAGCATAGTTCCCGGGAAGTCCTAATAAAGAAATAAAGTTTGAAAATGTATTTAAAACTGATGCATACAATTAAACTTATCGATTGTAAGGATGGCTCGTTTAAAAAGTTCAAGCGCTAAAACTACTTTGGGCTTTAAATTCTGACATGAAACTCACTCTAATACTGCAACATGAAATAATAACCTGCAAATTTGTCATATCTCTTTTCTTTCACTTTTCTCCATATTCAATCAAATAACTACCTCCCCAAAACAACAAAGATAACACCAACAATGAAAACTCTGAATCCACCCCTACCAGAAAAAACAAACAAACAAACAAACAAAACAAAAGCCGATGGCTAGTAATTTGCTAAATACAGATGAAATATGTTTCGCCTTTTTCAACCTCCTGTTTCAAGGCCTTTATACTTAATTGTGTAGCTATAGTAGCAGTTCCTAAACATTGATTTCCTAAAACATGTTTCTGTATCTATTTTCTTGTTGTTCAGAGTCCAATGGTAGTTATGGTTCCACTTCCAATGCGTTCATATTTTCACTCCGCAACAAAGAAGGTCTTGGACCAGTTAAGAGCATGGTAGCGAAACCATCAAATGCAATTTACAGGACCTCAAGTTATGGTCCAACATTTGGTACAGGGTGGGACATCTACATCGCTAACAATGCCAACAGTAACATTAATCCATACACAGACTTTGGTGAAACCAACGTCTACTCTGTTCCAAGTGGAGTACAAGACCAGTACACAATCCTGGCTGGGACTCGTTACTTCACCCCTGATCAGGTGGAGGTGTTTTATCTTGGCTGAATCACAAGACTTGAAGATTGAATTTATTTACTTGATATCACTATTGCACTTTAGAATCTCTGTCGTAGGTGTTGATGGCGAAATCTCCAAAACGGCCGGTTACGTTTGGTAAATACATGCACCTAGGTTATAATGAAAAATACAGCCTCTTCTTTGTTTTAATTCTCGGTTGTCATTTTTAATAATTTGTAGCCACTTATATTTATGCAAGTGAAATCCTAATTTTTAACACTACTCCACCAAGACAACAACCAGGAATAGCTGATACTCGAGATCGTCCAAATGTTTTAAGAGGGTCTCAATGGGCTGGTGGTTTTTACGGCTAACGGTTAATTTCTTGTCTCGTAACCCCTAGTTTATTTACCTTATAGACAAATAAAAAATCTTAGAAATCAATCACTACTGTTTAAAAAGGTTTTAATTTTCATTCTTAAAAAAAAAAAAAAGTTGTAAAAAAATAATTTGATTGTTGAAAAACATAAAAAAGGTAGCTTTGTACATTTCGGGATGAAAAAAAATATTATCATACGAATTTTGCCGAATATTGTCTCTAAGCTTTCCCCTGTACCATCAAGCTACCAGACAAGTCAAAAAAAAAAAAGAAAGAAAGAAAAGAAAGAAAGAAAAGAAAACAAAAAGCATTGGCAAGAGATCTTGGAGTTTTCAATTTCGGAGCTATCTTTTTACGGTTAAACTTTTGTACGGCTAACGGAGAAAATTTTCCAATTTTCACGCCTAACGGTTTAAAGTTTTGTTCGTTTTAGGACTAAGGGTTAACTCTATTGAGACCGTCTTTGAACAGCGGGGCGATCTTAATTTAAAAAAGTATTTTTAGGCACCTGTAAACGTGTGTCATTAAAATTGCTTCCTTGTGACCATTTTGTTGAATTTCGTCCTGTTGTTGTTTGTTTGTTGAAAGGAAATACTAATGCTTCAGAATGCACTGCTCAGAATACCTCGACCATCGCATTCGCTTTCGACAACATATCTTCGCCTTCTTTAATCTGGGATTTATGGTTGAACTTTTCAAACTTCGTGCAGTTATCAGAAACACTGCTACCGATGGAAACCGCCCGATTGTTTACATCTGATGATCCTGGAAGCTGATTTACACTTGCTTGTGTTAAAGCGAGGGAATCTATTTGATGAGAACTGTGACGGAGTTCAATATTTCGGTAATTGTTGTGATTAAGATGATAAATTGTAAGTTTCTTCGTGGTGTTCTGCACAGGATGCGCGACAGATCTGCCGATGGTGTTTTTCACTAAGTGACTTCAGCTTTACTTAAGGACTGGACAAACTATGATTGTTTTTCATTAGTGCCCGCCAAGGTTACCGGCTGCTACGTCTTCTAGAAAACAAAAAAATGTTAAGGAAAAATCTCTAAACTCTTAGCTACTCGGAATTAAATTTACTTTCTCTTGCTGTTTTTAATCGGCTTTTACCGTTTCAATGCGCTTGAATTTTCAGAGCCAGGCTTTTCCTAATTTGCATAATCCGTAATCGTTCCGTAGGTATTACGGTTGCATGATGACCGCTCAGATCTCGCTCTTAGTCAATCAGAGCGCGCGTTACATCGACCATAATCCAAAGCCATATAATAAGGTGTATTGAGCCCCGTCCACACAACACTGGAGAAATTTGAAAACGCAGCTTTATTTGTCCGGTTTGGCCTTCCGTCCACACTAATCCGTCACGGAAACGAGGCTTTTCGTAAGCGATGACGTTACGATAATCATGATACCCCCCTGCCTGAGTTTTACTCAAACACAAATGCAAAACGATCGGTGATTGTTGTGTTTTCAAATTCCTCCGGCGAAGTGTAAACAGGGAATATTTGATTCGTTTTCCGGGTGAAACCCCTCTTCTCAATTTGTTTTGTTTTGTTTTGTTTTTTTCGGCCTAGTGTGTACGGGGCCTCAGTAAAACCATCAAATGAAATAAATGTGTTCAGAATATTCAACCTAACGGGCCACTTTATGACAGAGCAGCTAGATGAACTCTACAGGTCTTGTACCCAACGGCAGGTATTAATACTTTACAAGTACAAGCTTAAAAAAGCACGAACTGTTTCACAAAGCAAAAGGCCTCGTTTTAGGTCCCCTCCATGGCACACTGGAAAAAAATTAAATCATAGCTTTATTTCTACGGTTAGGCCTATCGTCCACACAAAGGTAGCGTACACACTACGCCAGAGAAATTTGAGAACGCAGCTTTCTTATTACGGTTTGCCGTGCTCTCCACACTAATCTGTTACGAAAACGGAAATTTTCGAGAACGCCGGCTTTACTAACCGGAGAAATTTGCGTTTTAGCGTGGACGGAGAACGTTTTGAAAAGGGAGTTTTCAAATATCTCCGGCGTAGTGTGGGCAGGAAACATTTGATGCCTTTTCAGCGTAAAAACGTCGTTTGTAAAATTCTCCAGCACAGTCTGGCCGGGGACTTGTTTTCTTCCATCAGGAAGCTAAGATACACCATCGGCACACAAAATGTTACACGGCACTAGGTTGATTAGCTTTAGTACTATCTTTAAGCGATATCGATTTTGATATACTTCTGTTATCGTATTAACATGAACGCCAGTGAAATGAGTTGAACTTTGTTCCAGTTCCTGCTCACTTGAACAAAGTTCTGTTAACCCAATACCTGCACGTATTCAGCAGAAAGAAAAGGGTCTAATACTTCCTCTCACGTTTCATGATCTGCGACTCTCCATAGAAATTAAAGAAAACAAGAATAGCATTTTCTCTTTCAATTATTCTTTAGCGTCCGAGAACACTGAACAACATCACAAAATATGTTAAAAGGGAACTTGGGAACTATTTTAAAGCACGTCGTTTACTGTTGAGTCTAGTTAGCTAACAAAAAAGTGCCATCAATAACAATGGCTGTTTAACGGTTATCTAGAATTTGTTGCTCTTTGAAAATCATTTGTCACTTTAACCTCCAGCAGTGACAACGAATTAAAACAGTCAGCTAGTACTGGTCATGAGCAACACAACTTGACTTGCTGATTCACAGCAAAATCGTACGTGCATAACAAAACACATTAGAAATCACTCTCAGTTTAGTTTCCACGGAAGCTGAGCAAACTAATAATTATGGTATCAGATTAGTCTCTCTCTGATTACACCACGTCCCAAAGATTTAGCTGTCAGTGCCACAATAGAACGGAAATACCAACTGAAACTGTAACTGATATTCAGGCAAGGTCAACATTCCTTTGAGTATTCTCAGCGATATAAGTAAGCTAAAACATATTTCAATCGTTCAATTTCTTGCACAAGAAAATCAGCTAGCGATCATGGAAACCAAGAGCGCAAAGGGATCGTCTGTTGTTCTCTTTGGCTTGTCATTCAATTTAATTCTGACGTTGGCTTCACTTGGTTTCACGTGCTATTCTTTGAATCGATTTGATTCTCGTCTAACAGCAGTTGAACAGGATTTGTTGGCTACAAATAGTCCATATCGGCTTGCCGATGGCGTGATTGTTAAACCAACATCTACGCATTCACCTCTAAGTGGGTCGGAAAAGAAGAGCAATGTCGCCAAAAGAGCTGTCGATTATCCATCTATGTGCCGTAAATGCAGCAGCGCCTGTCTAAACTTGAATGTGCATCGAAGTGTAAGTTGTTCTTTATATATTGTGCCTATTTATTCGTGTGGTTACTTCCGCGTTTCAAATATTGACAGCCAGTTCTGAGGTTTTTGATGGATTTGTTTTTTACTCAGACACTTAACTCATTCTCTCGTTCAGTTGATTGTTTTCTCTGAATAAAATTAACCTCAAGGTAAAACTATATTATTTATATAACCGCAAAATTTATGAAAAATGAGTCACTTGAAAGTTCAAGCTTTTGTACAAGTGAAATACATACATTAAACTCGCTCCAAGTGACCTGAAGAAAAGAAAAGTGCAAATAGGAAAAAAAACAAAACAAAAAAAAACTGACAGTCCTTTAAATTTGTCTAGTGTGGTACGTTTTAGAGTGAGATGCAGTAAAGAGGATAAAGTTGGCATTATTCAGGTCTATTTGAATTCAAGCATATGATTATGATGATTGGCATTAGCTAGAAGCCTTCATACAAAGTAAATAAAGAATTACTTTTTATCTTCCTGTTACAATGTAGCGTCTAAAGACAACGACGTCAGGAAGTCGTAATTCGAAGGGGATTGGGGAAGCGTGTTGTCAGCTTAAGGTTACTCCAAACGTTTGCGGGGCTACTTTTTCCAAATTTTGTTTTTTCCAACCAAATTAAAGTTCATTGTTCAAGGTAACATTTTCCAAAAAATGAGAATAAAATATTAAAACGCGTGCGAGTTATTGGGAAAAAGAGGTTTTTTTAAAAAAAAAAGTTAATAAACCGTCAAGGTGTCATAGTCCCCAAAAGGCATGGACTCCTCAGCGACCTTTTCGCGGCAAAATTAAACGGCACAATCCAGAGATCCTATATCAAGTACTTTGAATTTGAGATTTCATGTCCGTCAAGAGTCCCTTTTTGTAATCACGCTTCGGCAATTGCTCCTCAGTTTCTTTTTGTTTTGTTGCACATCGCTTTTCTCCGTTTTGCCCTTTAATGTTGACCACCGGCCGAAAACGTATGCGCCTAAAACGTGAATGTAACACTATCGCTTACCGCGAAGCTCAACTTTCCTTAATGTGAACGCTAGGGGTTCTGTTATTTTATTGGCTGGCGGCATTTTGAGTTGACATATCCCTCTGAGAAGGCGTAACATGTTTATAAATCTTTGGAAGGCGAAAACTTGCACTCGTTTTTCGAGAGAATCCCTACAATTTAAACGAATTATTAGGGTATGTAGAATCGACGATTTTCCTTGAAATTTGGCCAGAACATTCACTGAAAGATACGGAACATAAACCTGTCGGCGAATTATTTTATTTCAAAGACTTTTCTCGTGGCGGTCTCTAACACAACACGTTACGCGAATTTTTCGATAATGGAACTTGACAGATCTATAAAAAGATAACCAATAGAAATGAAAGAAAATGCTGACATGCTTTGAGATATTGATGCTCTGTGATTAACACTGCACAGTTATTTTGCATCAACGATCGCATTTGATACCCGATTAATTCGCGGGAATTTCAGCCGGTCGTTTTGGCGTTAACGGCTTCTGTCGCCTTAGGAAAGCAGTCGGCGAAAAGGGGATATAATTTTATCGATTTTTACATTTTATAACCTTTCTATTGATTTATAGTTTGTGGGGGTTTCCCTCAAAACAGTGCGCGCACGAATTGTTTTTTTTTTTTTTTTTTTTTTTCCTGGAGGACAACCGCGAAGGTTTGAAGTAACCTTAAACGGAATAATATTTAATATAACCAGTAGGGGAATCTTTGTTCGCAGTATTTGCCTCATTACCATATAAGCAGGTTCTGATGGAGCTACAAACAAATCAGTTCTGAATATTGAAAGGCATAGCAAGATTAAGTCTGCCAATGAGTTTGGGCCAGATGTATTGAATACTTTCAGAGCGATTCGGGTTTAAAAACTCAAAACTTTGCAAAGAATGTATGAGCTCAGTTGCGCTTTTGCCACCCGAAAATTTCGCAGTTTCTGAAAGACAATTTTTCCTTGAATAATACGCCGAAAGAGCTAATTTCACCATGTATTAAGCATCACTAGCTCTTTAACTGTTTGGAATCGATTCATATCTAGCATGTCGTCTTCTATAAGCAAAGCCGTATGCTAATGAGCCATTGTGTAAACAATGACCTCACCATAGCTGACTATAAACTGGCATAGGTGTTTAGCGGAGTACTGAAACTTGATACACTTTAAAAGACATTGACCGTAAATGTAGGTAACAAGGCAGACGAATAATTCTCCTCCGACGCGAACTTTATTAGACGTATTATGTGTCTAGATATATAGGGAAAGTGAAACGAATTCGATTACAAACCTCACACGAATTTGAACAAGCCTGTGGGTATTGTACGTTCTCAGATGTATGTTTCGTCTAAGTTGTTACGAGGTGAGTAAAACAAACGAAATTAACTAAACTACAAATCCGAATGAAATTTGTGATCAAGCGACAGACGTATGCTCTGAAAAAAAAGTTACCGTCGGAAATCACCGTGCACGTTTTTCAGCTATTTAGTTAAAGTAAATTAAGGAAGTCGTTTGTTCTCTGGTCATACTTTTTCGGGAACATGGCCAAAACATCAACAACTGGGCACTCGATCCTTTGATAATTATTATTGAGGACTTAGCTTATAACAAACTTGTTAACAACCCTTCGAGGTAAAAGCGCTGTAACGTACGGTCTACAAGCTGAATGTTGTCAACCACCTTCATCTGTTACGAACCGATGATTCGCGAAGTGCCTGCCTGTGTGGTCTCCTGAAATAGCACAGGAAGATTGGTACTATCTGTCAAGTGCATTAACAAACTATGTGCAATCAGCTATTTAGATGTCACCAACATATTCATTGCCATCACCTGGAAAAAGCCAAACGCAAGGGATGGCCTGTTCTGAGGCAGCAATGGTAGCTTCAAGCCATCTTAAAACCTTTATTTTTTATCTTTTCACTCAGCAGAACTTGACGGTGAAAGGTAGTCAGGAAAAGACAGTTTGCGTGGAAGGTAAGATTTATGTGATGGTATATTCTTCTTTCAGGGCAGTGGTTCGCCTACATCTGGAGCTTGTCTTTGTCCACACTCGAATGGGCGTCAGGCTATTGAATTTTGATACCCATTCGTGTCAAACTTCAATGCTTTTATGGTGAGTGTCCAGAGTAAGGCACAGGTAATATTAAAATCGGTATTACCTTTATGCATTTATAATGAAGTCCTGCTAACTTGTAATTCTTTTTTTTTTTTTTTTTTTGCTGCATCTGAAAAAGACCGCATGCTTCTCAGGTTTGAAATCATGGACAAGCCGTTATCACTCAGTTAAACGAGTCACAAAATCGTACGTTGGAGATGGATGTATACTGACTTAATAAAATACAAAACCTAGTTAAATTTAGCGTAACGTCATTTCAGGGACCTCGTAAATAATTTCATATTATCCTGTAGGACCACGAGGGTTACCGGGCCCTCCCGGTTCACCTGGACCTACTGGTCCCCCGGGCCCTTCTGGACCAAGTGGTAAAAGAGGAAGAAAGGGAACCGCGGGTCTCCCAGGACCCCAGGGAAAACGAGGCAGCAGAGGATTACCAGGACCCCCCGGACCTGTAGGCCCGTCTGGTAAATCAACACAACGTGAAGCAAGTCCTAGTAATGGAGGTCAGTTAGGTAAGATCATTTTTCCCGGAGATGAAGCTGTAGTCTAGTGTGATGATTCTGCAATTGCATACCTTTTTTTTTTTTTTTTTTTTTTTTTTTTCAGAGTCACCGCACTTTATTGCAAAGCCCTCTCCTTCCGTGACGGTGAAAGAGAAACAAAACGTGATATTACCCTGCAAAGCAGCTGGATTCCCTCCGCCGGTGATCACGTGGTATAAGGATGGTCGTTTGATGAAAGAAGAAAGAAAACAGTTTAAGAAAAGAAATTTGGAAATAAAGAACATTTCGTTTGAAGATAATGGCATCTACACTTGCACAGCGGAGAATCTGTTGGGCAGAGTTCAGTTATCAGTTAATGTAACTGTGAAAGGTACTTACGACATTGAAATTAACGAACGTAATTACCTCAGCATAACATTTAAAACATGCGATCTCGTCCTGTTTGGACAAACAGTGACATACTTACTACTTCTAATGGTTATTATGAGGGTTTCAATGGGGTTAACCGTTAGCCGTAAAACGGGCCAAATTTGCCTTTAGTCATAAAAATTGGAAAATTCTAACCGTTAGCCCTAAAAACATAGAAAGAGAGTCTCAATATCTGTTGTTAAGGGTTTTTTGTTTTGTCACGTTTCTCCCTTTATTTCGCGCCACTTTTGCGAGTTGATGGGTTCGCTCAGTTCTCCGTCATGGCTTGGCTTTCTTTCAAAAGTTTTTCGATATGTCTGCAAACAGCACTCTTTAAAACAATGATATCAACTACTAAATATTTCGTGAAGAATCGAATTAAGCGATGTAGAAAAATGAAATAGTCAAAGAAAGACCCACAGCAACATAACGTTGTTTAACAAAAGAACAGAAAACCTGAAGATCTACCACCACCAGAACTAGATGCATACTTTTCAGTAATGGCATTCAGTTGCTTGTATCTAAGAACTTTCGCTTATCATATTCAACTCGACATTTCACTCGTTTGCTCAGTCGGGAGATGTCGAGCTGAGCACGAGAAAAGAAATTCAAAATCTATGTGCGCCCATGTATTATTCTATATCGATTTCATAATTTTTAACTTGCGGATTTGACAGTATCTCAGTCTCTGTGATGTAGCAGCTCAAAATCAAACAAACTTACAAGATCCGTCTAAGCAGAGGGCTTGCATAAGCAAAACGAATCGGAATGTATAGAAGTATTCTTCCTTATTAAGGCGCCCAATCGTTGCACAAAAAAATATCTTAACTGAAATCTTGTTTTACATATGCTTATTTCGTCTTTCTCTGTTCCGTCTGTTCGATTTGCAGTACCAGCAAAATATAAGACAGAACCAAAGAGTTCTGTTATTGCTTACAAGAACTGGGACACAATTCTCAAATGTGACATCTTTGGCTACCCTTCACCTGTGATTACATGGACAAGATCACGCAAGGCACTTCCAGTCAACAGACATGTCATTGATGGCAATACACTTACAATCAGAAACACGACGGAAGATGATGGTGGTGCTTACGTTTGCCAGGGTGCTAATGAACTGGGGAGTGTGATGGCAGTGATATGGATCTTTGTAAAAGATGTTGGTAAGCTTAAGGTAAAGGAAAATAGTATCGTGAAACTAAAAGCGGTTGTAATTGTACTGTGATTTGTCTCTTTAAGTGAATCCCGTCATTGTGTCAAGTCCTTCCAATGAAATTCAAGTGCAGAATGTTGGCGATACTGTCAAGTTAAATTGTTCTGCTCGTGGCCTGCCGTTACCTAAAGTCAAATGGTTCAAGGATGGGCGACTTGTTATTTCTAAAGCGAAACATGACGTCACAGATGTAATTAAGAGTGAATTTGTGATTCATCGCTTCAAGCCTAGTGACGCTGGGATCTACAAGTGTCTAATTTACAATGATAAGAATGGGACAGCCGAAGCCAACACATCTTTGAGTGAGTAAACGATTAACTTTGTTTTGCTTAGCGGTAGAAATCGAAAAACGTTTTTTTTTTTTTTTGAGTTTTTCACAAAAATACAAGCACATTAAATAGTATCAGGCTCTTCTTTACAAGATGTAGATGTGCTGTTAAAGAACGATTTACAATTATAAAACTAATATACTGTAGATGACTTGTTGTTGTATAGATGACTTGTTGAAGAGACCTCAGTTACATCAGTTGGTGGTTTTGTACTTGAGTATCGGAAGCTACCCGCTCATAAGCGGTTGACCAAACAATTGACACCGCAAAAGTTGTATGAAAAGTCTCAAAGTTTAAACACTATAGCTTGAATGTTGTTTTAATAAACAAAGTTTGACATCAGCTCGGCACTTTATGCCGACCTATTGCCTTGGCGAAATAGGGTTAGTTAATATCAGAACTGAGAAGTGAATATTGTTTCTCACGCGTTCTCATTGGCCAACTTGGTGTATTTTTTTTTACCTCCGAGTAGAGATTTTGAAATTTCCAACCCTTTGCTGGTTTATTGTATATTAACCAAAGCAACTTTTTGGTCCGCTAGTTATTCAGCTTGAGTGGTATATTCTAGAACAATTATTCACCTGAGTGTCAGTGAAAGCGGGAATATCAACGACTATTCGCTTCCACTTCAGTGAATAATTGCTAAGTATTCATCATTTTATTTTCATTCGTGTTTAAGCAAAATGAACTTTAAACAGACGATGGGGAAATGCGATTACCCAAAATACCTATCGATGTTATGACGTATGCTTATAATCACGCTTATCATGCAGAACAACCTTTCTCGAAGCAGCGGTACATGTAGATAATGGCTCCTTGCTAGCAAACCTAAGTCATTAGCCGAACAAAACATTTTTTCCCCATTATAATCCCATTAAATTAAACCATAACCAGGATTGTAGACTAACCCTAGGCAATAGTTTATTGTAGTCCATGTATTGATTTATTATCTTCGCAAAATTCAGTCATATGTCATTGGGCAATTCAGAAATTAATGCACAAAAACTTCCTGCTTCCGAGATTAAAGAGACAACATGTTATGTCGGACAGTCCGTGTGGCCGCTTTCTACTTTTATGTTCATATAAACAATCTATCATTAAAGGAGGTCACTCCAAACAAACAAACAAAAGAGCGCAAATAAAAAGTCTCGCACTACTAAGTTTGGCTAGGCAACGAACTTTCAGCCTCTGAAGTGTAGGTTTTCCTGATGAAATTCTTCTCCGGCTAAAGAGGCCCAAAAATTTCACATCGTCGCCGACATTTTAAACAGTACTGAGCAACAAGACCGTGTTTTCGTGACTTCATTCCTCCCAAGAGATTTTGTCCATGGCTTCCGACAAGCCTTTTACTATATAGCTACCACTCTAGGTTATGGCTGCTCTTGAGCTGTATTATTTCGAGCCAAACGTGCTCCAAACCCCGAAAACGATAGCAGTGAAGGTAGTATGCTTTTTGGAGTGTCGTGATTTTTGTCATCACTCGACAGAAATTCAATGGTTTGTTTCCTTTTTACAACAAAGAGTTGTCCATGATAAAGAACCACTGTTTAAGTTAACAAATAAAGAAGCCTAAGCCGTGTATTACACTGTTGTAAAACACGACGGGCATTTGAAGCGCGAGGGAAATGTAGAAAACAAGACCGCAGGCGAGTGTTTTCTACATTTATCGAGTGTTCTCAAATGTCCGGAGTGTTTTATCACAGTGTAAAGCACGGCTTAGACTTCTTCATTTGCTTTATGATATAGAGGTGATGTGACGAAAAATAATAAAACAAGGTTTTTCTATGTTTTATTGGGTTTTTGATCAAGCAGAGCGTGCTTAGGGTCCTATCTATATTATAAAGATTTTCTTACCTACCAACCGATCAAACTTAGTTAAAAGCACCCTGTTCCCTCCAGTTGTAACCACCTTATTATAGTGCTAAAATGTTATCAAATAGGTTTTTAATGGGGTTAACAATTTATTTTAAGCCTTAGCCAATTGCGGTGATCCTGGTGTCCCATTGAACGGACAAAAACGCGGCTCGCGACACTGGACTGGGGAATCTGTTTCGTTTATTTGTCATCCGGGATATCGCTTGATCGGACCGACCACTAGGGTGTGTCTGTCTTCTGGTAACTGGAGTGGTACCCAGCCTTCATGTAAGTGAATGTACAACGTAAGCTATGACAAACAGCTATCGTGCTACCTACTAAAGTATGTTGCGTTTTCAATCACACATGATCTGACAGCAAAGTATAGATAAAAACGTTGTTTCAAAATAATAAACTGTTACTAACAAAGCGCTAGAGCAGTACAGGGAGATATATGTCCGAGGTCGTGGTAGTACGGAAGGAGAGCAGCGAGGTACGCACTAAAACGACCGAGGGCCAATAATTGGCAGTACATCTCGAGCAAGCTAGGTTAGAAATTAGGTTGTTATATGGCACAAAACCAAAATACATGGCTCATGACTGCTTCCATAGAAAAGGTCCATATGGGGGAAATCCTGGCAAGAAAGAAACAGTCAAAACGCTCTGATTTACCTCAAGACTTCCCTGCCATATAATAATAGGTATTAGTATAAATTTACTAGCGTTCTATCACGAATGCTGTTCTCCGATAGGCTAGGCTACTCACTATCTAGTCTGTGATGGTGAGTAGCGTAGCAGTGTGCACTTGTTAACAAAATGACGGCCATTTCTTTGCGTTTCGAGTTGTCTTTGAGGAGGATTTAGATAAAGTTTTGAAGGACTAGTAGATTTATACTAAAACTATTAGGTTATTCGCTCTCGATTTCTATCGCGGTTTCTATCGCGTGATAGTTGATTTCGTTAGAAATCTCGAGCTCATAATCTAATTGTTAAATTCGTACTGTCCTGCTCACAAAATAGAATCACTTGGTTAACGGGATGTATTCTTGGTTTGGCAGTTTCTCGGACATTTTTTTTTTCTTCTTAATTTTGCCATTTTAAATAAACCGTTGCGCTCAGATAAAATCCCTTGTAAATGGATTTTTTTGCAATATATTACCGCTCATAAGCATGAGTCACATTCTGGTTCTATTGCCGTGAGCTCGGGTTGCCTGTAATACACAACGAGCTTTTCAACCAGCAAGGATGTAGGGGCCATTCTACATATTGCTATGCAAACTAACCTTATCCTGTCTGTTAGAAGGCAAACACTGGAAAGGGTTTTACTCTTGTGAAGAAGAGTTCATTTATACTGCCAAATAGATCCTTGTATACGGCGGTTGCACCCGCAGTACAAGAGTCAGTCAAAATCCCAAACGACGCGAGTTAGCTAGTCTGCTCAAGTTACTTTGGTCCCTTTTAACACTTGACTTGAAATTTCTGGGTTTAATTAACTTGACGAGGAACAACACATTTTGTTCAGAACAACACTACTATTCTCGTACCTGGCGACATTCGGCAAACCACAAGCCAGTTGCTGGACGCGAGCGACTCAGCTGGTTTGGCGCCAAACTGGAAATTTTAGAAATACGGATGGTCACACATTGCCAGTAGCTAAAAATATTTACTCTATATCCTGGCTTGTTAACAGACAGTCATTTATCGTTACAAATTTTCGTTAAGGGGAATACCTCATATAAGCTGTCTCCTATGTAGTATTCAGGTAGTCTGTTAAGAATGGAGTTATGAACCTCGACTTCAAATGTGTTTAAACCTTTTGACATCTTGTGGTTAATTTGCACGGCTGATAATATGACCATTAGAAGCTGTTTTCTTTCTGTCGTAATATGTTCTTTTTTTCTTTTTTTTTATGTCAATACACGCCACTGCTCTTTTTAATTAAGGTCGCAGAATTTGTCCCTCACTGAAAAGACTGGAGAACGGTTTTATTCACGGACAGCAACTCTGGGAAGGAAACCATGTTTCTTTTACATGTAAGCCTGGTTATTGGCTTACGGGATCCACAGAACGTAACTGCTTGAAAAATGGTACCTGGACAGGAGATCAGCCTCTCTGTGTTCTACTGGGTAATGTACAATGATAAACATAAAGTTGAAAAATCAGTCAATACTAAACGAGGATTAGCATGTTGGAAGAATTTTTAAGACCGATTTTTGAGTAATCTTCCGAAGATGAAAGGTTTAGTCATTAGACAACGAAAACTTCGGTCCATGCCAGAAGCCGCGGATCAATTCTCTCTGTCACTTCTCCCCCCTCACCCCCTTCCCCCTAATCCCGGCAGTATTAATTTCAACTTTGCAACGCTTTGTGGAATCACACGGAGATGACGACAAGTTGTAAGCCTCATTTCTATAAGTTCAAATCTTAAAAGCAATCTCGAGATTAGCTCAGTGAACTGCAATCGAATCGGAGTTCACCTTCTGTACGTAGCCACTTTTCTAAAATACCCAGTTTTTCGAACCCACATCGCTTCAGGGAATATCTGAATAAAAGTTTAAAAAAAAAAAAAAGTTTTATTTGAAGATGGTAGTCGCTTATATCATCACTTATCCCTGATGATCACTCCAGTAAAAACCGGTTTTCTTGACACATGCCTTGATATAAAGGAATTATAAGTCTTGATGGTTGGTGGTTAACCGCATTATGACCTTCTAAAGTGGTCTGCAAAGACTACAGACTATGTATGACTCAAAATTCATTTTACGGTAAGTAGATCCCTATGCTATGACCTCTTTCAAGCGACCACCTACACACCAGGCTCAATATTGACTGTAGCTAAAATGGAGGCTGCTGCGAAGAAATACCATTGAAAACTTAATTTTTGCCGATTGTAATGGAAGATTCTCCGAAATTGGCTAAACTCCACGTAATATAACATGTTTTTTTTTTCTTTAATGCCGAATCCAATGTGAAATTACCTGTATGCTTTGAGCATACATTTATTATTGTAACATTTTTCAAGCCAAAAATGAAACAGGCTCCAATATTATTATTCAGGCATTATCACAAATTTATTCAGGCCGAGCTGCTTAAGTCTTTATTGATCGGTAGCTTTCATGTAAAGCTAAGAAATTATATCTTTACTGAAAAGTTTCCTTCTTATCTTAAAGGAATGACCATATATTCAAACATAATTCCGAGCGATGGCTTCCTCCACAGTCATCTCAGTCGGTTTTTGGAACCAGCTGTAGGTTCAAATCCATATTGGAAACTGTGCTACCGCGCCTCCCATCACGGTTGGTCTTCAAGTACGTTCCACAGTCTCTGTGATGGAAGGCAACACACTGTTACTTTAATAAGAAAAAAACAGTATGTGTTTGGAGGATACACCTACACTGCTTGGGGTAAGAAACACTATAGATAATTATTTTGTTTATGCCATTCGAAGATGTGATTTATGTGGCATGGAACGTGGTCCCCCGGAAATTTTCTTTCAAGGTGACAAGGTAGGGGAAGCCTATAACTCCGTTTTGAAATCCAACTAAGGATCAAGTTCATGATACACGACCGAAGTCAACTTAGCGGATGACAATGGAGGATCCACAAGGGATACAGGCTACTTTCAAATTAATATATACTGTATATGAGAGAACCCCTCACCCTGTTCACCCCAAATAATCATATTTTAAAGTGAATAAATGTTTGAAAGAGGATCCCTTGTGGATCCTCCACTGTCATCCGCTAAGTTGACTTCGGTCGTGTATCATAAACTTGATCCTTAGTTGGATTTCAAAACGGAGTTATAGGCTTCCCCTACCTTGTCACCTTGAAAGAAAATTTCCCGGGAGACCACGTTCCATGCCACATAAATCACATCTTCGATTGCCGTGTTGCCAGCATGGTTGTCCTGATGGTGTAGTGGATATCACACCCGACTAGTATGCGGGGGGACGTGGGTTCAAATCCCACTCAGGGCGAATTTTCTTTCAAACATTTATTCACTTTTATTCACATTTATTCACATTTATTCACTTTATATATATATATATATACATATATATATATATATATATATATATATATATATATATATATATATATATATATATGCTAAGAGTATAGCACATCAGAGTATTTTTCCTTAAATAGTAAATGTTACGATACTTAAGACCAAGGGCACAATTTTTCCCATACGGACCGACCTGTAGCCCGGTAAATAACTTTTTTTTTTTGGATGTCTTCTTTTTAAAGTGGGTAAAGAGATAGGAATAAAGAACCTGACGTAACTTTCCCCGTGCTTACAGAGCACCGAAGACCAAAGAAAATAACGTGAGCATGATTTTCAGCGGTGGGCTTTTATTTTGACGCGTGAATACACTCATAGACGAAAAAAGAAAAAAAAAAAAGCCATGCAAAGTCATTGAAATAAAAATTACCTGTCAATTAAACTCCCTTACCAAACCAGCTATATTTTTAAACTGATTGTAAACTGTTTTGAATGTATTTTGACGTCTTAAACAGTATTTTGAAGTCACTAAAGGGTATTTTTGTGCTATTTTGTACAAAATTAAAAATTTTGCTTCTTGTTTGTAATGTATTTCAAGTATAGTTAAAAACCTATTTCATGACATTGGAATAATTTTTACTCTGTTTTTAACGTAGTTTGAGCTCAAAACAGGGTTTAAATAGGGGATTTAAAATCTATTTTAATACTATGGCCACAAAAATTTTGTTCAAACAGTTTAAAAATTCTAGTTAAACCCTGTTTTGAAAGTTATGTTGGCAATGGTTGTAGGTTTAAAAAGTATTTTACAAATTTTCAGTGTTAAAACAGTCTTTAAATAGGATATTTAAAATGTAATTGACATGTCAAGAGTATACAATATGTTTTAAATAGGAAGTTTAAAACCTATTTGAGATAGCAATTCATATTAAGCTTTAAAATACAACCAAAACAGTCTGTTTTAAACATATTTTAAGTTCTAATCAGGTGAGTATACTGTTTAAATAGTAGTTTTGAATAATGACAGCAATGTCTATCTTAAAAACAGATTTTAAATACACCATTTTTGCACTGTTTGTAAATCTAGCCCAATGGAAATTTATAATGCAATCAACATAATTTGCATCCCCTTTTTGAAAACTGCTTATAGTTTCTTTTCACTCAAGCTTTACGTACAAAACCTTTAAACACAATGGTTCTCAACTGTAGTAGGTTTAGTTTACATTGTATCTAGAAAACAGCAGGTAAGTTCTATATTATATATACCACGCTGGACTATCGCACGCTCTCAAGTGGAACTTTTTCGCCCACTGTTATCAACCTGAGCTGTAAAGCAGGAATACAAGAAAAATAACCACGCAATGTTTCAAAAGGGCGGCGGGAGAAGTAATTTTGAAAGCAATTCACGTCCTTCGTCCACCGCATGATTACATGTATGACCATTTTGCATTTGAAAAAGAGGTGAAAGCCAGCATCAGCCTAAATTCTCTTTTCGAAAAGCATTGTGACGGACAAAGCTCTTTGGAGCAAGACAGTCCCAGAAATCAGCTGCACTACTTCTCAAAGGGGAAATAAAGATCTGGCTGAAAATGATCCACCAGTGCCTCAGTCTCCGAAAGAGGGCCCGTTTATGGCTGGAGGATAGAATTTAAATGTGGGATGTCGTCTGAAGTTTTTGATTTAGTTTTCCAAGCTGTATATTATATCTACTGTTAATAATCAATCTTTATTTGTACTCATTCTTGCTAAAGAAAAAAATTACAATTTCAATAAAAATATCAAAAGTAAAAATTTGAGTACTAGCTGCCTGGAATAACCATAGGAGCTCTGGTGCCAGGCAGCCAGTTAACATCAGCATTAAATAGAAATAAAATACAGGTCAGCAAGGAAACTTAAGCACAAATGCACACACAAGAAGAAAAACAAGAAGAGGAAAAACGCTATTTCTATGCTATGAAGGAAGTCTAAAATAGTCAGTAAGTTATATATGAATACAAAACATTAATATAAGAGGAGCACACAGTAGCTATGGAAACTAATAACAGCTATATATTAAACTATAAAAGGAAGGCTTGGAAAGGTGACAGAAATGAACAAAATACTAATTTACAGGTAAATTGGAAAACAACACAACTGCTACGAAAATTTGATGTTCCTTCTTGGAATCAATTTCATGACTAAGCCACTTCGCTTGGTTAATCTAATGAAGTTATGACAAAAACAGTGTGAATCTTTGCCTGTAAATTTATACCGTAAATCAGATCCAGACCCTCTTGTTTCTGTTTGGCCTTGTTTCCCAGCCACTTGGTCTTAACTTCTGTTTGTTATGCTGTGATTACTCATGCAAAAGTGTTATCGGCTGTAACCTCTGAGAACTTTTTAACCTCAGCTGACAGTTTCAATTTTCTAAAAGTTTCCTACAAAACTGCTTTAAAGAAATATTGCCAAGCATAGGATTTGCATCATTTGGTGACAGGATACCAGTACCATGAATTCCAGTTTTGGTATAGGAGAGATCACAGGTAAGCAGACATTACAGTCTGTTTGGCAACCAAACGGACACAGGCACACGCTCAGGTTCTGGCTCAGGCACTGGCTATTTCATAGCTCTCGGCGGTGGCTGTCATTCTGGCTCTGGCTCTGTGCCAAGTGGTCACGCATAAGGAATTTAAATTTGGGTGCCTCAAAAACTAGGACCTAAATGTAAGAGTCTCTTCCAACATCAAATATAAAACTTAGAGTGCAGTGTGAATAGTGTTTAGGAATCTGTATTATAAACATTACTCTATTGGAATTAAATAGATAAACTCACATATTATAACAAAATATTTGGCATAGACATCACCTAAACAAATGCAAAATTAAGAAAACAAAAATCTTACACTTTTAAGACTCTCTCGATATCAAAATTAATCAAACATTTAGCCAAGCCAAAAACATGAATCTGTGGACGAACAAACTTCTTCGCAAAAAAAGAAGAACACTCTATTGCCGCCCTACATGTATTTCTGTCTTTCTCTTTTCTCGAAGTATCAAGCACTGTTGATAACTAAAATGGCAGGCAAGACCGAACAATTCCAGGACTGCGCAGAGGAGTTTTTCGACAGGCGTGAAAGTAAATCCCAGTCTTCTATAAAAGGACATGGTCACAGACGCCATGTTTGTTCACAAATGACGTTCAGGTTAAGAGCGTGTGCTAGGCCGCATGTACATGTACGATATATAAGTTCTGGCAAAAGTGTCATCACTTTAAAATTTACCAGAAGCAATTAAATCTCTGAAAGCAACAACTAATAACCCAGGGAAAATTGATCCAAGTAATTGGTTGACATAACTTATTATTGATTGGGGCCACTCCTAATGGCAAAACATGCGATCACTCACAAAGTAGACCAGAATTAAGATCTCACAATCAAATCACAAAAAAAATCACATCTACTCAATATTAAAATGAAAATTTCAAGGTACATGTAACTTGTTTGCAGTAATTGGCCAATTATTGATTGTGGTCAGTCATCATGTACATGCCTCAAGATTACATAATTTACGTAATTTTGGCAAAAAGTGTCCCATTCACAGTGTGCATGTGGAAGGTCTCAAAACAAATCACAAGAAATGACAACCACTGAATATGAAAAAGAAAATTGCTTGTAGTAATCAGCCAGTTAGCCAGTTACTTATTGCGGTCACTCAAAATGGTATACATGCTTCAAGATCTTGCAAAAGTGCTGTCACTCACAAAGCACACCAAAATCAACATCTCACAACCAAATTCCTTTTTTATGTTCTTTCAAACAGTTCTTTTTTTCTTGTTTCCCATATGAGCAGTTAAAGTTTTCCAGATTTGACAGTCATTTAATTTTGAGGTCAAAAGTGGTTTGAACTAATATTTGTGTACAACAGTTTAGTCATTATTGTTAACAATGTAGGAAATCCATTTTTTTTTTTGTCTAAATACATATAGTTTTTAATGATAAAAGTTGTTGTTCCAGTCTGTTATGAGCAGACTTATGTTGAATTTACTGCTTGGTTTCAATGACAGATGCTGTGACCAGGCTAATATTATGAGAGTCTGTGCTCTGATCTGTTAACAAGAGGCAATCACTACTAACATCACAGCAAGCTGGCAAAAAGCGCAGGTTCCTTTGGTTTTAAAACCAAACAAATATATGTATGAAATTCACAATAACTGTGAATAATAATTATTATTAGATGAGGTTGAGCAAAATATCATGATTTGTCAGTGGCAAGCAGATCAATTATTTACCGAAAATGAAGGCTGAGGCAAATAATTGATCTGCAACCACCCAGTTTGGTTTCATATTTACAGTGTAAATCACTCTCTGACAGCTCAGGAAAGCGATCTGCCATTTAAATTATTTCACCTGAGAGCTTGGTTTCAACTACGCATGAGCAGAATATTATTTGTAGCAAACACATTTAGACAGTACTACGCATGAGCAGATCATTATTTGTAGGCAGTCATTTACAGGTCACTTGGTGGGCTCTCAGCCAATGAAAAGAGAGAAAAAATGCATTGAATGATGAAAAGATTTATTTTTCAGTTGTCAACAGCAACATTTCAGAACACCCAGAGGCCTTTGCGCATTTGCTTGGGTGCCATCTTGCAAATTAGAGCCCAAGCTTCAAGATCTCGCAAACAACAACTACCGAACCAGGACTTGGAACATTTCATTATTAATTATGTACATGTATCAATTGCAGTATCCACTTACTCATCCATTCATGTCCTAGTGGGTTATTCTGTAACTGGTTAAATTTTTCTCTTGTTCCTTAAAATGTTTCAAGCAAAAGAGAATAAAGAACCCCCATTGAACCACATAAAAACGCCTTGGTGGCAAATCACGCTGATTCCGCAAATCTTTCCCAACTTGTTTCATCTGCCTCAGTTTCTTGGAAAGAATGAAATACTTCAGCTAGTTTTCTGTGTTTTCATCCTTTTCTCATTGTTTCTTCCTCTTGTCTTTCATTATTTTTTCTTCTTCTTGCCAGTTAATTTCTTCTTCCTGAACTTTTGTTGTTCTTAGCCATATTTTTTGGATATATATCAACCTGCCACATAAATAGAGTGCATTCATCTAATCAAAAATTTGGTGAATTTGAACTACACTGAATGCTTGTCTCTCCCCCACTGAAGGGCAAAACTAACATGTGCATGGGGAGAAGTCCCTATCACTAGTCCCTTCAACCATTTTCCAGAGTCCCTTTGTGCGAATATCATTTTTGTTGAGAAATCTACAATGTAGTTGCAGGAACCATAATATAGAAGAATGAAAATGATAAAAGTAAAATTAACGATAGAAACAATAGGACGAATACAGGTTGAGTAACACCTAACGTCGCAGCCAAAATGCAAGGATTCTGTTCATGGCAGGCTTGATTCAAGCTTGGATTTCATGTGTTATACCATGCAATTAGTTAATACATGAACATGTATGCAACACATTCTCGCACGACAACAAAGTGCGCTTCCATTCATTCGAATGCCCCAATTTTGTTCTTCGAGAGTTCGAACCCAATCGTTCGATTAAGTTCGATTGATTTCGATAAAGTTCGTTTAATCGAACATTCGATTTGGTACGCGATTAGTTACATCTGGAGAAAAGCCATGCAGCTAAGAGAAAACTTCTTTTATGAATAAACATTTGGCGCATCTTTCAAACAAGAAATCGCCAAGCATTACCCGCGAAACTTAACTGGCCTATGTCTAAATGTAAAATACCTGAAAATACACTTGAAAAAGTTACGAGGATTGTAAACAAAAAAAAAAATGGAGTTTAAGCAGATAAAATAAACAGAGGCAAGATTTCCGTATAACCCCATACATTTACTATGCATACAGTTCTTTGTTTAACTAAACAATAGCGAAAACAATATCGCTCCTTTGAGACTTATCTGATTTGAATATCTCTAAACTTTACCATTTTTTTTCTAAGTGTCGCAAACTTTTAGACTTTTTTTCGAATTTTCTATCTAAAATACGCAAAAACGGAACGATTTCTTCGAGACTTTTTGCATCATGTGACTTTTTGCACGGCTGCACAGCATCACGTCGCGCGAAGGTTCTGCAGTCTTCTGAGTCAATTTGTCGGGTACTTTCGTCTCCTTTCTATAGCCCTCGTTACCTTTCGTTCACGGCACTGTTCGGTATTATTTCACCTCCTTTCTCTAACCCTTGACTCGCTATAATTCACGGAATTTTTCAGTACTGTTTCGCCTCCTTCCCCAGCTCTGGCCTGCTCCTTTTCGCGATCTTCTTCGCTACTTCTTCGCCTGTTAATTCTTGCTTTCTGTTTTTTTGCTTCAGGGCAACCCTATCTTAAAAACATTACATCAACCTCCGCTATCGTTTGTCGACAAAACAAATAGAAATGAGTTCTCTTTTCCTTAAAATTCCCGCCAAGAAAAATGGCATTCTTCCGCTACAAACCAAGGCTGCATGTCTCTGTCAACCTATTAGCTGGAGTATGGCCGCCATGTTGGGCAACTCCGCCGTCGTCGTGCGTACGCGCCCACGAGCAATACCGCTAGCCATGAAAACCATGAAGAAAATCCATTCATGGGTTGCCTTTTGTTCCCTATATGAGCATGGGGCTCCGCTATAACAGGAAAAATGGATGATATAACAAGGTTACCATGACAACACTGAACACAATTACGTCTTTGCTTTTGTTTTCAAAAAATGGCGGCAAGGTTTCCGGAAATTTCCTGTGAGGAAATAGAAAAGCTCGCCGAAAAAGCAGTAAACACAAATACAGTCAAAACTACCAAGACGTGGATGAATGTTTGGACGTCGTGGACAGAAAGCAAGGGTCTTAACGATGACATTGTCAAATACGAAGCTAAAAAACTGGGTGAATGTCTCTCGCGATTCTTTGCCGAAATTCGCAAAAGCGATGGCTTCGACCATGAGCCGGACAGCCTAAGGGTTACGTCAGCTGCCCTTGTCAGACACCTCAGACAAAATGACAGCAAAATATCCATAGCAAAGGACCGAGAATTCGTCAAGGGTAGACTGTTCCTGGAGGGAAAAGGAAGAGCTCTTCGCGAAAAAGGCCACTGAAAACGTCCTAATGCAGCTAAAGCAGTTACCGTCCAAGATCTATGTATTGTGACTCTTGGGCTGCCTCAAAGTATAGACTGCGATAGCTTCATTACCAATTAAATCTAGGAGCAATGTTGGGAGTCAAGCTGTTGTGGAGTTCGCTCTTCTGCAGCCAAGTTCGAATTGAAGAGTCGTAAAACAAAATGAACATTTATTACTGATCTTACAACGGCACTACTCATTTCAAGCTATTTTTTTTTTTAAGTTGACGCAAATTTATTAGAAACCTGACACGTTGGGACACCTGACCCTGAATTATCACCAACCTTGTTTGTGTCACCCATAGTTGATCCTGATGTAAAAGAGTAAGTGAGTAAGGTCTTTCAAAAGTTGACTACAATTGATTCAAAACCTGAGACCTGACGGTGTTTTATCTTCAGCATATTTTTGTTATCCGTGGTTGATCGTGGTTTAAAAGAGTTGGCATGAAAAGACCAAACTCTATCGGGCAAAATGCGATCGTAGCCATAATGACAAAAAAAGAAACCCTTTAAAGGCGGTTAATATTTTGTAATCCTAGGCCATCTCATTGGTTTAACGCGACTTTGTCTGAGAGTAGACACCTATGAAGCCGATTCCAGCAAGTAGTCTGTCAGGCACAGACTTCTAATTTGAAGAGCAATTACACCACCTATGTTAAAATGTTCTGCGTAAACAACCATAAGAATATAGACCAGGAATAAGCAGTAGATCTGTTTACGTTCAGAGGAAAACCCCAAGAGTATACTTTGCTCAGATATGATTGAGCAGTTCAGGTTTCCCATAGTAATAAGTTAGAAACTTTATAGGAATTTACAGAACAGCAGTTACCCCATGTTAGGGCAATTCAATAAGCCATTTTCAATATATAAAAAGTCTGACTTGGCTCCGAAGCTTGGCGGAATTAAAACAAAATAAATCACATCAAGGTTGGGGGAAATTTTTTTTTTTTGGTTTCCTTTATTCCCCTAATTAAGCGTCTGAGCCAAGTTAGAATTTCAGTATCTCGTAAATGGTCTATTACCTTTACAAATAGATAGGAAAACGTTCGAAAGAAGAAAGTGAACTATACATTGGATCGGTTGAGAGTAGTTTTCGGATTAGACAGCGTGGTACAGAATTTTGAAACTTCTTTCTTAGAAAAGTAAATTTTCAAGTTGCGCTATTACAATATGATAGACTCTTAACTTGTGATTCACCTCGTGGTGGATATCAAATTAATTTATCCAGTTATTCTGCAATTCAGCCTCCTCCTCTAGAATGCGCAAATTCAGGAGGAGGCGTAAATTAAGGCTAGGGGTTCCAATCTACGGTAGACCAAATTGGCCATTATACGTACGGAAGCATAGCTCAACACAAACCACAACGATAGTTCCAAAAATTTTCAATCCTGGAAGCAAACCTGGACCACGGAAAAGCTTACGCAGGCAAAAGCTAGCTTTTCCATCGCAACATTTAAGTCACGAAATGAAGAAACTTAACTAGACCTACCATCGTGAAAACCTGAGCTGATTTCGTTTCGAATTCTAATGAATGCTGGACAGACGACAGCCAGCCATAAAGTAGTACCAGGGTTAGAACAGAGCTTTTCGTTAAAGTCATTATATTTAGCTGAAGTGTTGTGCAGAAGGAAGGAGTAGCGTCCATATGTGCACCGAAGTAGAGTACGGGGTATATATCTATACATTGCGTGGTGATGCTCGCGTAATACTTACAAAACTTACATGTATATTGCGCCCCAGATCTTCAAGTGAGTGCACAAGATAGAGGTATAAAAAGGAGACCGGATTTGTACTAAAAATACTTCGCTCTATTACACAACTTCCCGATGATCAACAAATTTGACAAAACATTAGCCCAACTTTATTTACACTCTAAGAAGAGTACACAAAATAGCTCAATACACTGAATGGCCGGTTCCACCCGAGAGAAAATAGGCACATTGTGTAATGACCCTAATAACGGCTGCGAAAGAGACCTAGACATTATAGCAGTAATTATATGAATAACTGGCCTTAGTTTTTAGTGCCATAGTTGGTATACAACATCCTTGTATCAGGCTGTACAAGTTTGCAAGTATATCTGAGGGCTTTAGGGAGCAGACATTATACATCGTAAATCTTACGATATAAATTGTCTGGAGTAGTCAGAACGACGACATCAGAAACGCTAAAACAGGCTGTACCACCAATCTAAAGTCTAAAACCACAACCAATCAATTAATTTATTTTACTGACGTGACATCAGTACCCTCCGCTACATTTCTGGCGGCTTCTTTGACTTCAGCTTGGTTCATTTAACGTATTCTCTCAAGCAGGGAGAGGGAATTTATTCTCGCCCGTAGATCCAGCTGCGTGTTCTCGGTCAGTGTTGACCGAAAGTGCAACGCTCGTGACAAAATCGGACACAGGAAAAAGAAAATTATGGTTCAATGGTTCCATGACGTTCAATAACAGTTTATGAACATACTTACAGAGAGAACTGACCACTGTGACTAATTCTGCCGGGTCACCTTAAATTTCAATATCCCCCAGGGGAGAAGTCACGATTTCTTGATGTTAACGAGATGGATCGCGGCCTCTGGGCACAAAGCCGTAGCCG
This sequence comes from Orbicella faveolata, assembly GCF_042242905.1. NCBI lineage: Eukaryota > Metazoa > Cnidaria > Anthozoa > Scleractinia > Merulinidae > Orbicella > Orbicella faveolata. The sequence goes on from NW_028301563.1 coordinate 18,989,591, forward strand.
AGAAATGACATTTTAATTAGAGCACCAAGCATGGTTGTATGACTTTGGGATCTTACCGTTTCAAAACTGTCGTGAGATTTACCTCTCTATTACCTTTAATGGAGCTACTTCACGCTTAGCGCGTCTTGAAAAGTTTGGCCTTCATTTTTCATGTTGGTCGTTTGTAATCCGTGATATTCTTCTCCATCCTTAACCATCCCTGCCCCTTTATGGTTTATTATTATCGCCTGGGTGCTTTAAATTCTATTTTAGTTAAGCACTATTATCAGCTTTCGTTTAAATTATAGGTTATTTCGTACGTGGCCAAAATAACTTCAAATAATTAAGCTCCTTTAAATAATTTCTTAAAAGCGAAAATGCCCTTTTTACACAAGACATAACGATATATCTCCTTGGGCATCATACGTTTACGACGTTTTAGTGAAATGTCATTGAAATTTCCACGGAAGTTCATAAAACAAGGATGAAAACTTGTAAATTTAATGTTTTGCATTGCGTTTCCTTAGTACCATAAGCTACCATACATTACACCGTTTCGGAACAACTTTTCTCTACTTCGGTTTTACTGTAAACCTTTGGCCAGCTGAAGTTGTTTTGCATCTCTTCGTAAAGTCTTCTTGCCTTTTTCCTCGAGCGTTTTCTTCCTACCTGTCGGCCTACTGGATCATGACGCCGTGAGGAACACACCGGCAACCAAATCCTTGCGAACATCTCAAGAAGCAAAGCAAGAAGACAAAGAAACACTGCATATACAACTATATTTATTCAAGTCACGATACATTGTTAAATCCTTCAAAAACACACAGCAGGCTATGGCAACAATAAACAAATTAAACAAAAAAACGCATTGGTTACGGTCGAGAAGAAGAAAAAAAAAAAATAAAAAAAGAAACACGCATGACCTACTACTAAATGTACCAGCCTTTGCCATCTGGAAGGCAGGCTTTGTCCAAAAACATCTCTTGTACTGAACTGAATACCGTGAAATAAGTTAAATGTACTCATGTAGGCCCGCTAGATGTTTTCATGATGATTAATTTATACTGAGTGGACGTTTGACGTTTCTTAGCTTACGTAATACGCCAGTATGTTTTCTACTCCATAAGCATCTGTCAGTGTTATCTTTCTGTCCATTTGTTTTGTTTTGTTTTTTTGTTTTTTTTAATCAAACTCTTTTATAGCAAAATATTCTGAAATGTCCTACCCTACCTTACATACACCTCACTGTCTTGCACATTCGCGTTACTTTCTAATATTGCGGTTAACAAACGTAACAACAAATATTGATGAGAATTAACAAACTGAAAAAAAAAGAAGAAGAAAAAAATGATTTTAGTTTTCTTTGATTTCCAAAGCTGATATAAAGTATATTTGTTTAAGTCCCGTTTACTTTCAGAATGCAAATTTCCCGTACGATATTGGGAACAAAGACGCGCAAAGATAGCTGGCTGCGCAGGACCAATAAAAATGTTCCTGTTCCTTACGAATTCACGTAGAGCATGAAAATTATAAAAAAAAACTTGGTTGAATGTATATAATACGAGTTAACGCTAAAAATTTAATGAAGCATAAACGGAATGTGATTCAAATGCTTTCTCTTCCCAAGTCCTGTAGAAGCGCTCTACTCTTGAGAGATAGCATGGCATAGTTTAATTAGCATCTTGCTTTCAACAATCGTCCCCTTATAATAAGCCCCTCAGCATCCTTTTACTGACAGTTTTGTTCATAAGCATCTCTATACTAACAGGTGTCATTATACTAGTAAGCAAGCAACTACATTCCACTAAGGACGCCTTACAGCGCCATAATTTATATAAGAGAGTAAACTGAAGAGAGTCCGGCAAATTAAATAAACATGCATTACTGCTCTTACAATCTACTTTCTCTGATCTTATGGCGTTCCCGTGGCCGTCTGCGTTGTTGTTGTTTAAAGTCCCTAATTAAGAAATGGTAAGCGTGGAACTTGCGGCTATCGAGTTATGGATGCACGCGGGAGTTTGCGGAGCACGAAAGAAGAGTGAGAGTCGACTCTAGCTTCTTGAGTGCTTAGCAAACCTCCTAGGTGCATCAATAATTCGATAGTTGCACGCTGCACGCTTGCCATTTCTTTTATAACATTGAGACTTTTAACATCGGATGGAAGGATCTATCAACCGCACGAAAATGCTCATTCAAAAATCTGAAAAAGTGACATATCGAATTTTTTTCTTGGATGGCGGTGAGTTAGTTTACGGACAAATAAACAACTTCAAACAGCTCAGTTAATCTAACTTAATTAATGTCAAGCTAAGAAAAAACGAAAATTATTGTCGATAAAAGCGTTTTTCAAAAGTTAGTACAATTTGGATCGCTTTTTCCGAAGAATTCAAGGCAAACTTTTTGGCGGTTGAGCTCTTTGTCCTTCATGACCTCTTCAGCAAAAGAAAAGCACAATATGGACTAACCAGACATTTCTTAAAGGCGAGAGTAGTGAAGAAAGCGAACAAATATTCCTAGCTTTTGAGATGTTTAATTTGAGATGCTCTTGTTCGATAGCAGCCCTGGTAGGTTTGTAGGCTACGTTTTTCTTTTCATTTCCCTTTACAATGATAAGTTTTGCGTCTACGGCTAAAATTGAATATATGGACGGCTTGAAAAAAATGGTCTCTGTTACTTTCGTCATTAAGTAAAAAAACCTCAACTGAACATAAAACTGAGGCTTAAAGGACCAAAACTGCCCCGTATAAAACGCGCCATTTTGCGGGCCAATCGGGAAATGCGCGGGCTAAAAATGACTTTGCCGCCCTGATTCGGACTGGTTGCAGAGATGTCAAACAACTTCGCTCGGCCAATGAGATCCTGAGGACGCCATTTCAATGCTAGAGTTGGCGCGAATTTTTGTGGATGAGTTTGCACTTGCTCACTTTGTATTTCTGTAGTGAACGTTTGACGTTTAGAGATTTTGAGTTCCTGATTTTTTTTTTTCTTCACTTAAAACTTGGACTTAGACAACGAGAACCTGGATGAAATTGGGCAAAAAGCTCAAGCGAAAACTCCAAGAAAATAACTGAGCGGGGTGTAAGAAAGTTCGAGAAATGGTGCGAGAAAAGAAAAATTCTTTACACGCTCCAAAAGTCATGTGATTGTCCTATTTGTGCTCGATGCAGTCATTACTTCAAGCAGCTGTTCCCTTAATAGCAAGCAAAACTGATCGAGTAAAACTGAAAACCGGGTAGACTGAAATGATTTATCGGAGGCTACCAATATTTGATATAACTTCCTTTATTAAAGCTCAGTAAAGCTATTATCTTTAACGTTTTTGGAACAGAAAGATTTCGTATGTAAGGCTTCACTTAGAACAGAAATTTGTTAAAACTCTCGTGTACATTATCAAGTACAAGTTTTGCGAGCCGAAAGCATTTAAATGGCTTTCTACGCCCCGAAAGTTTACAGTGAAAGCTTGTGCTGAACTTTATTGTCAACAAATCGCTGAAAAATTCTCTCTAAAATTCCCACAATGCATTGCTCTCCTCGAAAGGTTGAGTCAGACCAGTTTGTTGTTGCATAATTTTCAGTGTTAAAAACAAACGACGACCACAGCAATGAAAAAAAAAAAAAAAAACTGGACTGGACCATTTAACACGTGGTTAAAACTTGCCTTGTGTCGAATGGCCATGCCACTTGATGCTAGACATGTGAAGGTCAGTCATACTAATGTGCAAGGGTAGAAGAGAGCTTTGGGTTAAAAGCCATTAGGGAATGTGAAGGGATGTGCACAAGGAAAAGGGTAACAACAAAATGTGTAGCCAAGAGAAGTATCGAATATATATTGTTGTGATGATGTTCATGTATTATTTTCAAAACTTAGAATGGCTCCTGAGCAGTTGAGTCCCAGATCCCCGAGTCCAAGAGAGGTATACTTAGAAGGTTTGATTTCTTACTACGGAATTATTCTTAAACATCCCCACCCCACCCCCCGCCCCCTCCCCCCCCCCCCCCCCCGCATTACACAGCTTCCTGATGTCTAAGAAATCGAGTAAAACATGTCCAAGAAAAATATTAAAACGCGCAACCCCATATGGATTCTGAGAAGAGTGTAAAAAAAAAAAAAAAAAGAGCGAGACCGGTTCCAATCAAGAAAAAAATTAGCACATCACGTTATCACTTTACGGCTGCGAAGGAGTCTTAGAAATTAGTGTTAGTTACATAAATTATCGGCCTTAGCTTTCAGAACTATAAGTTATTACTCCACAACCTTGCATAAATTGGAAGACTAAAGGGACTAAACGCGAAGCACTAAAATAAATTTATAACAATGAAAAAGCTTTCACAAGGACGATTGACCGCAATGAGGAGAAAATTGTTTCACAGGCAATTTAAAATCACCGTGGTCAACATCGTTCAAAAAAAAAGTGATGATGTCATAACGGTCTATTTATAGTCAAGAAACTGTCTCTTACAGGTCGAAAACTTAGTTTGAGTATACAGGTGCGGTGCATGTCACTCTCCCAGCTATTTTTTTTTCCTGAAATTTTGACAAGGTGATTTAATTACTTGGTGATTCTGAAACATTCAGTAATCGTTAAAATACTCCTTGCAATTTTGATGTGACAACTTGCACCGTTGCAAATTGGTACTTGCTCGCATAATCCGACCTCAATTAAGATAAATTTTGCATCCGTTTAAGATATTTTCTGGTTTTCAGACAATACAATCAAAAACGGCGGATCTTAGATAAGGACTTAATGACATCTGCAATGTCACAACGTCATGACCAGAAAAAAGAATATATCACCACATATAGCAACCCAAGGGCTATCTTTTGATTATATGTCATTACTCCTGGAACAAAGCCAAACAATGACATATACAATACGCGGAACAGTCAACAGACTTGTGCGTAAAATGCTACATTTGAATCATGTGGCACTAAAATGAACAAGGGACAAATAAACTTGCACATCGAGCCCGAGAGACATAAAATCGCTTAAATTGATACAAGAAACATAAGAAGATCTCTAGACAAACGCATAACTTTCCCAAAGTAAAGGTGAGGCGTCTTCGAATAAAAGTCGGACGAGGACAAATATGATACCACCATACTGTGCTTGCCAACAGTTCTAATTAGACCGTATAGAATGCACAATATAGAATGCAAGTAAGCAACATGTTCACGATAAATTTCATATTTTGTCCCTGGAAAGCAAATACTTAGGGGCATATCTTTCAATATTCAAGGGAGACCTATGGCCAAACTCGTGGATTAAGTAATCTAGAGATGAAAAATGTTGATGAACTTGCAATTATTAGTGTATTGTTAAAGGCTGTTAAAACAAGCCGGGTTCGTACCACGCAAGGTCGTACTTATCTCACAAACGTAGGCTTTTTTCGCTGGCTTTTGTTGCACACATATTACAAACATATACGTCCAGAATAGCTAGCGTGGCAAAATTGCAGCTGAACACGGAGTGGTAAAGGTTAAGGGTTCTTGGGTCACAGAGGACAATCCTGCCAAAAAATTCATAGAGTACTCTTTGTTTGCCTGCTGGGAAAATTTGCATGTATTCAAGTCGTACGAGATTACAGGCCTGTTTCATTGCATTTCACTCAAGGCTATAGGTAAGGTTTCTTATGAGACAGCACTTCTCTTCCAATGTGGGACCACTTGTCTCTATATATATTGCATGTGAAATACATCAAAATAAGTAGCCTCTTTTGCAAACATCTTCAGTGTTGATCCAAAACATTCAAGCTCACAGGGGGTTTCTTTCCCTTTGTTGTTTTCAATCAGGAAGCAAAAGTGTAAACAAAAGACAGGGTAGAAATCATTTAAGCTTATCAAAATGAAGTATTTTGGGAATTTTTTTTTCCAAGTTTACGTACATTTGACATCCCACTCAGAGCTCAGATCAAAGTAATAAAATAAGCAAGACAAGTATAGGGAACCCAACTTTAATCTAAACTTAAATCGATGTCGGTTGAACGTCGTGGACAACTCAACATGGAAACTTAAGTGCTATAAACTGCAAAGTTCTGAACGAAGGTCCTGCTTGATTGGACGTTCGATCTCACAGGAGATCTAATGAGCCAAACTTGAAAAGTAAAACGATAATAATTCAAAGACTACTGCAAGGCTGACACAACGTCGTAAGCTTAGCTTATATTTAAAACAATTAATACTTCGGCTGGCCTCAGGTTTAGATGTTAAAAACGAAATTACAGTATTATATAATGGTGCCGATGTTCAGTTGTCCTGTTTTCAATAGCTGTTTCGTTCATTAAAAATTGTTCGTTTCGCTCATATAACTTCATTAAGGTCGACGAATAAGACACATTCTCATCAAAGCTTACCACATTAGCATGAGATTTACTCATTTGCAAGTCCCTTTCCAGCAAACAAATACACGTCTCCTGGTCATTTTTAACGCCTTGACGAGTCAAATGGTCGTGAAATTCAGCCCTCAAGTTGGCCATAGTACTAATTCGAACATTCGAAGTCAACTCCACTTCAATTTAGCGAAAAACCTAAGTGAGTGAGTGAGTGAGTGACACATTTGCATATTGGAGTCCCAGCAAACACGTTTCTACGCTTCGTGTAGCCAAGAGTTTAAAAAATGAGCCAAAACAATGCATAGGTACACGACAAATTAAAGAGGTATCCGTGAACTCGGCGAAGCGACATGTAGACTAGACAGCCGAGACCAGGCAGACCCATAAACCCTAAAAATTTGCTATAGTACAGTCTAACGGCTTAAGTGTACTTAAAATTCCTCCTAATATCAGTAGACAGTCGTCGGACTTGGTTAATGACTGTTCAGTTCCTATGGTGACTGGCTAATTAACCAATCCTTGAACGACAGACACGGACAAAGATCCCACAGACGCAGCCTCCTAATAACACAACATAAAGTGCTCTTCATAAACACGAGTGAATCAAAGAAAGGTCGAGGGAAGAGAACTGCAAATCTACAAATGTCAAGAACCGTAGTATTCAAGTAGGCCCGTCAACCCCAATTTAAACGGGCGATCGAAAACACGCAGTCTAGTGTGAGAACAGGCTCCCTGCGATCCCGAACGTACCACCGTCCCGCCACGATCGCTTCGCTCTCCGAATTTTTCGGTTACGCGTTCGTCCGCTAACTTTGCTCGCCAAATGTTTTTTGTTTTTGTTTTTGTTTTTGTTTTTGTTTTTGTTTGTGTTTGTGTTTGTGTTTGTGTTTGTGTTTGTGTTTGTGTTTGTGTTTGTGTTTGTGTTTGTGTTTGTGTTTGTGTTTGTGTTTGTGTTTGTGTTTGTGTTTGTGTTTGTGTTTGTGTTTGTGTTTGTGTTTGTGTTTGTGTTTGTGTTTGTGTTTGTGTTTGTGTTTGTGTTTGTGTTTGTGTTTGTGTTTGTGTTTGTGTTTGTGTTTGTGTTTGTGTTTGTGTTTGTGTTTGTGTTTGTGTTTGTGTTTGTGTTTGTGTTTGTGTTTGTGTTTGTGTTTGTGTTTGTGTTTGTGTTTGTGTTTGTGTTTGTGTTTGTGTTTGTGTTTGTGTTTGTGTTTGTGTTTGTGTTTGTGTTTGTGTTTGTGTTTGTGTTTGTGTTTGTGTTTGTGTTTGTGTTTGTGTTTGTGTTTGTGTTTGTGTTTGTGTTTGTGTTTGTGTTTGTGTTTGTGTTTGTGTTTGTGTTTGTGTTTGTGTTTGTGTTTGTGTTTGTGTTTTTGTTTTTGTTTTTTTCACCCTCGCCGGGAGCCTGTTCGCAGGCTAGATGCGGTCAGATCAGGTTCCCAATCGCAAATTGCTCCATTTCCTCGCGCGATAAATGACGGAAAATTTCTAGCTTATTGAAAAGTTGACATTTTTACTTTTCAACAGCTCATTAAACCAAAGATGGGCTGAGGAGGGTCTTTAAAGATATTCTTACAGGCTCTCTCCCTTCCCTTCCTCGCCTCAAGTGC